>NC_091284.1:765942135-766067135 GCF_032444005.1 Ranitomeya imitator | reverse complement strand
ATACACACATATATATATATGTAGGCAGCACTCCAGTAGAAAGAATAAGAGTATTTTATTGGCCAATAAAATACTCTTATTTTTTCTACTGGAGTGGTGCCTTCATCTTTCTGGATAATAGCACGAGGTTTGGTATATACCTGGAAGGATTTTCTGCACCCTCTGTCTTCTTTTGGTGCTGCTTTTTGTTTTCTTTATGTGTATATATATGTATATATATTATATCTATCTACATATACTGTATATATATACATATATATACACACATATATAAATAATATACACACAATTGCCCAAATAAAAATAATATATGTATATATATATATATATATATATATATATATATATATATATATATACACACACACACACACACACACATCACACACACATTTATGTCTATCGTTATAATTTATTTTTTATTTGGGCAAGTGGTGTCCGCTTCAAGGAACATGTCCCTTTAAAGTAAGTTCCGGTCTTAGTTCATGAATGTACTGCAAGCATCAAAGCTCAGGAACACAAAACTGTTTACTACTTTAATGCAGAATAAAAAAGCTGTATTTCCATATAGTAAATAGAAAATGGAGAATAAAAGCAAATTAAGCCATTGGGGGACAGTGGCTTGAATGCCAGTGAAACCAAAACGTGGACATACATGGGTCATTGGTTAGGGATAAGGATTGTGAAGAGGCAACCACTCAAGAAATCCATCTCGACAGTGTTTTGATCGATCATGACCTTGTGTCCATGACATTTATTGGCCATGATGCTCTCAACCAAGTCAGGGCACCGCAGCTTGGCCCTGGACTATGTCTTCTGGCGACACCCAGCATAGACCACGTAGTGCAAACGTGGAGAGATGGAGAGATTAACACAAGTAACTGGATTGATGTCATTGGACACAAATGACGCTTTGACAGCCATCAATTTACACATTAACTGTTTGCTTGTTAATTTATCCTTCTTTTTTTTTTTCCAGCACTCAATGTGCACCTGCAAAGTCAAGGGTCAGAATATAATAAACTGGGGCATGTTTGAAATGATGCACTCAAGTGGAAGATGTTCCTATTGACAGCCCAGTGCATACATCCTAAGACCACTGGGTATTTTTTTTATGTATTAATTTGTGTTAATCTTCCATTTTTGGTTGGATAATATATAACTTGCCTTTTTTATTTTTACCTCTAAGTTTCCATTTGTAATTTTTATGTGTTTTTTTTTTCTTATGTGATCTTTATTTTGGAGGAGCTTTGAGAAAGTGAAGCAATTCTCCTTGCCACACCCCAGTCCAGTGGCCATTGTCAGTCGCCTGACCTGATAAACGCGCTTGGCTGACATCAAATAGTCCAACTCTGACCGTCCACATTTAAATATGTGAATTGGTCCTGAAGCATGACACAGCTTAGGGAACTTGCTAAATTGCTCAAATCTATTGAAGGAAATAGAAAGCCAATGGGAATTCATATTGAACTAGTGAGACATGAATTTCCAAGCCTGGCCATTACATTTTCTTGAGGTTCTCAGACCTAAATGGTATTTAGTTCACTTTTTTTTTGGCTTGGTAGCTTATACCTTGCTTGAATGGTTTCTTGGTTGTATTCTTGTGATAATTGGTATTAAAGGATTTGATTCAGATTTCAGCTCTTGGCTTTAATAGTAAAAAAAAAAAAAGTTGCATATTGGATCTGAATCTATGTCCAGGTTCAGTGCCAATCCTATAGGATTGTATGGCTTTTATTACATAGCTGTAGTATAGGCTAGCAGCCGGTCTGGAGCATTCTCCTACATATGGGGTGTCCTGAAATGACTAGAGACTGCCAATATTTGAAGGTCACAGTGTCAGTCCCCTGCTGAACCTCTTTCCCACTCAGTCTGGACTCTTAAAACTCTTGTTCCCTCATGCAGAGCGATCAATACCCCCTGATGGAACCTTTGCAGAGCGTTAGTGCACTTTCAGCGTAGGATCAAATGAACTGCTATCATCTTACTTACCAATTTGGAAGGGTCAATCACCTTGCCCTCCATACAATGAAATAATAAGCCTATGTTGTTGTGTAATTACTCTCCACTAACTGGCAGGGACACAGGGCTGAGCACATTAGGGAGGTGAGTGCACCGTGGCCTCTTTGTCCATTATTTGAGGGTCAGCAAAAAGGTACACAAATCATTTAAATAAATATTATATTTAATCACATAAAGATGCAGTTATAAAATAACACGAAAAAGGGGCAACACCAATCACAATAGAGCAAAATACAAGATTGGAGGGATTATTTACAAATAGCGCTAATACTTCCGATCTATATAACGTCGCATAAAGTGACATATGTCATTGAGAAATATGCAGAAATAATAAAGTAGCAGGAAAATAATGGTAATGGAAGGCACGTCACAGGAAATCGAGTCCTGTAGATATTGTTGGGTCAGGTGCAGACGACCGTGTATTCCCTCATCCAAGACAATCAGGTCGATTGTGCCAATAACGTTCTGATCAGAGTTTGATCATAGTGTGATCTGGATAAGGAGAAAATGTAGATCATAGTTCGATCATAGTGTGATCCAGATAAGGAGAAAATGTAGAATTTTTTTTTATCTTATCCATCCTGTCAGTCTGTGGAAATCGGACTGCACTCAAATGTCATCCGAGTGCAGTCTGCTATTTTCAATGCACTCATTGACTTGCATCGTTGAGTGACATATGAATATCGGGTCTAACTTGGGCATGCAGTGATTTTTTTTCCTTGAACAGACTGTCTGTGGACATGTGCACGGCCCCATAGACTAACATTGGTCCCTGGACGATTTGATGTTGCGTCAGATCGTACTCAGACCGAAAATACAGTCACACGAGCGTAAAACTTGGACGAGTGCTGTTCGATATTTTATCAAATCGCTCTCGGACCAATGTTATACTATGGGGCAGTGCAAATCTGCATTTTTTTTCTACAGACCAAATTGGTCTCTGGAAAAAAATCTCAACAAACTGCGAGAGATCTGATCATGTGCGCTCATTCAAGTCTAAAATCCAAGCATGCACTACTTTTCATACGTTTAGCGGCTAAGACAATGTACATATATAAGTCAATTGGTATTAAAAAAACGGATCTCATACAGATATACATCCATCTGGCAGGCGTTTTTCATGGATCTATTACAATTACTAACATAGCAAACTGTAATTGACTTTTTATTATTTATTAAATTAGTTATGTAACAAATGGATGTCGTCCAGAAAACCGACTGCATACTGATGGCATCAGTTTGATGTCTGTATTTCAGCTTGCTGGAATATGAAACCTTTGCAGTCATTGTTTTCCTTTGCATATGAGAGAAACAGATGCTGAAAATGGGCATGTGGAGCACAAACGGATGAAAAATGGACACTCATTACAGGTGAAAAGCGTCCAACATAAATAATGGACATGGAAATGTAAATAAGACCTTACAGAATTTGCCCAGAGTGTGTTGGGAGTCGAGTTCCCACCACTGCACAGGGGGAACCTCAAACCATGTCTGCTGCGGTCTCCCATTCTGCATCGGCCGCAGTGGAGCCTGCTCAGCAGAGACGTCGGTCCCAGTGTCTCACTGAATCTGATACTGTGCAAAGGATTACTGCTGCCTCTCCAGGCTTTACTATTGCACCCTGCACTGGTCTGCGGCGAGCCGGCTTTTCTGGGACTAAGTCCTGCTTTGCATAAACTGAGCATGCCCAGGGCAAGATCTCTCAGTGGAGATCAAGGATCACATGCTCAGGTACTGCAGCAACTTCCATTGGTTCTCCAGGAAGGCCCTGTACCTGATCAAGTTCTGTGGCAGCCTTCCATTGGTCCTTCTTGGAAGGTCCTGTAGGTGCTACAACTATAAAGGGTTCTCATGACCGCACGGTCATGTGCTAGTGTCAATTTATATATGAGCTCAGCACCAGTATGGTCATGTTTTGTATGCAGTCAGGGACCCGGCTGAAATAAGCCCCTAGAATGCTGGCACCTCCGGCGAGGAGTTTCATGTTTGCATTTGACTGCATGACCACCATCTGCTCTACTAAGTAGCTGTGTGCCTCTGTGAGCCAAACAGGGCACAGCGTTATCTTTGCTAACAGACTCTGTGAAGTAACAGAGTCTGTTTATACCACTATATAGTACCGCCATATCTAGCTGCAGGTGCTTTCCTGCATGGTGGATCCCAGTTGCGAACGCACCAACTTCCTCCTACCCTAACAGTATACTAGCGCCAGGATCTGGCTAAGTTATGGCGGATGAACAGCGAATCCAGCTGCTGGAGGGCTGGTTGGCGTCTCTTGAGCGTGCAACCTCGGCGGTGGATGTTACCGCAATAGCTGTTCAGGCTGCTAGCGTGGCTGCAGCAGCTTTACCCACTGCCACCTCTGTTCCGACTTTATCTCACCTCCCATTGCCTGAGAAATACTCTGGGGACAGTAAGTCCTGTAGGGGTTTCGTGAGCCAGTGTGGTATACATCTCGAGCTCCTGGCTGCACGTTTTCCCACAGAGTGGGCAAAGGTGGGATTCATAATCTCTCTCCTGTCGGACAGAGCTTTGGAGAGGGCTACGCCGCTGTGGGAGCGCAACGATCATGTGATGCGGAGTGTTCCTCAGTTTCTGGACACTCTGAAACAGGTCTTTGTAGGACCTCAAGTCACCCATGATACAGCGCTCCAACTGCTGGCTTTGACTCAGGATTCAACCATGGTCAGCCATTTTGCCGTCCACTTCCGGAAATTAGCGTCTGAGTTGGAATGGCCAGGTGAAACCCTCATTCCTGTTTTTTGGAGGGGGCTGGCTGACCATGTGACGGACGCTTTGGCCACTAGGGAGATTCCCGCCACACTGGAGGAGCTCATAGCTGTATTAACTCGCATAGACCTTCGTTTTCACGAGCGAAGGTTGGAGTGAGCCCAGTGTAGGCAGAGGTTTCAGCTGGCTCCCACCTTCGCCAGACCTTTGGAATCTCCAGTCCAGGCGTCCGAGTCACATGAGGCCATAGAGGTGACACGAGCGTGATCCAAGTCCCAGTCCGCTCGTGCACTTAAGGTCTGTCATGTTTGCCGGCAGTCAGGACATCTTGCCTCCAAGTGTCCTCAGCGGTCGGGGAAACGTCAGCGTCTAGTGGCAGTTGGAGGAGGTACACTAGACACGGCGACATTTGCCTCTAAGTTGTTCTTCAAGGGGACAATTACCATAGGCCCATCCACTCTTATGGTAGAGCTATGCGTGGACTCTGGGGCAGAGGGTAATTTTATGTCATCCGCTTTTGTTCAGCATCACGCAATACCCCTGGTGATGCTCGCCAAACCAGTAACCATTTGAATGGTAAATGGGTCGACACTACCCTCACAGATTACCCACCAAACCATTCCTTTCACTCTTTCTGTGTCTCCATCACATCAGGAGATAATCTCTCTATTAGTCATTCCTGAGGGAATTGATGAGGTCCTGTTGGGGATACCATGGCTACGCTATCATTCTCCTCATATAGAGTGGTCCTCAGGGAGAATTTTGGGATGGAGTAAATCCTGTGAGGGTAGATGTCAGAGGGAGTGCGTTCAGGTTGCTACAACAGAGGTACCCGTAGATCTTTCCTCTCTCCCCAAGCACTATTGGCCCTATGCGGACGTGTTCTCCAAAAGGGCTGCGGAGACCCTTTCGCCTCACCGCCCCTATGACTGTCCTATTGACCTCTTGCCTGGTGCTGAGCCTCCCCGGGGTAGAGTCTATCCGTTATTTCTCCCGGAGACGGAGGCAATGTCTCAGTACATCCAAGAGAATCTGGCAAGAGGATTCATTAGGAAGACAGTGTCGACTGCAGGGGCTGGGTTCTTCTTCGTGCAGAAGAAGAGTGGAGACTTACGTCCATGCATAGACTACAGGGGTCTTAACGCCATCACCGTTAAGAACAAATACCCATTACCCCTGATATCTGAGCTTTTTGATAGGCTACGAGGAGCAAGGGTATTTACAAAATTAGATCTGCGGGGTGCTTACAACCTGATTCGCATCCGTGAGGAGGACGAATGGAAGACGGCTTTTAATACCAGGGATGGGCACTATGAATATCTGGTGATGCCCTTCGGGCTCCGTAATGCCCCAGCCGTTTTCCAAGACTTTGTGAACAACATCTTCCGGGATATGCTCACCACCTCGGTCGTAGTCTATCTGGATGATATTCTCATCTACTCTCCAGATATTGACTCCCATCGGAGAGATGTTCGCAAAGTCTTCAACCTCTTACGGGCAAACTCCCTCTATGCCAAGTTGGAGTAGTGTGTGTTTGAGCAGGAGTCCTTGCCTTTCCTTGGTTATATCATCTCTGCCCAGGGTTTGGCTATGGATCCTGCCAAGCTACAGGCTGTGATGGACTGGCAGGAACCCCATTCACTTAAAGCGGTGCAGCGCTTTATGGGGTTCATTAATTACTATCGTCAGTTCATCCCACACTTCTCAACTTTGGTAGCTCCCTTGGTTGCCCTCACCAAGAAGGGAGCAAATCCCAAGTTGTGGTCGGAGGATGTCTCCAAGGCCTTCCTCTCGGTTAAGTCACACTTCGCTAGCGCTCCCATTCTACATCGCCCAGAAGTAGATAAGCCATTTATCATGGAGGTGGATGCCTCATCCGTCGGTGCTGGAGCAGTCCTTTTCCAAAAGGATGCTCAAGGTCGGAAGCATCCTTGCTTCTTCTTCTCCAAGACCTTCACACCGGCGGAGAGGAATTATTCCATCGGGGACAGGGAGTTGCTAGCCATGAAGTTGGCTTTCTCAGAGTGGAGACACTTCTTGGAGGGAGGGCGCTTTCCCTTCCAGGTTTTCACTGACCACAAGAACTTGGTATATTTACAGACGGCCCAGCGGCTGAATTCTCGCCAGGCTAGATGGTCCCTGTTCTTCTCCCAGTTTCATTTTACTCTTAATTTTCTCTCCAGGGAGAAGAACATTCACGCCAATGCTCTCTCCCGCTCCGTAGTGTCATCTGAGGAGGAGGAGCCTCGGCTTATTGTCCCTTCTGAGAGCCTGAGAACTGTAGCTCCGGTTTCGCTAGAGTCTGTGCCCCCGGGCAAGACTTTCGTGCCAGCTAACTTGCGACCAGAGGTTCTCTCTTGGGCTCACTCGTCCAGAGTGGGTGGGCATTTTGGGACCAAAAGGACATGAGCTTTTGGCGAGAACATACTGGTGGCCGCATAATGCACGTGATGTTGGGCACTATATTCGGGCGTGCGTCTCCTGTGCCCAGATTCGGTCTCCTCGGCAGCAGCCTGCTGGGTTGCTTTACCCCTACCGGTGGCAGACAGGCCCTGGGAAATGGTCGGGATGGACTTCGTGATGGGCTTACCCAACTCTCGTAGCTGCACCGTTATCTGGGTTGTCACCGATCATTTCTCTAAAATGGTGCACTTGGTGCCGCTTCCACGGTTACCTTCTGCATGTGCCTTGGCGGCGTTGTTCATAAAACATATTTTCTGTTTACATGGAATGCCTGATAAAATTGTCAGCGACCGGGGTCCCCAGTTCGTGTCTCGGTTTTGGAGAGAGCTCTGCCGTTTACTCAGCATAGAGTTGAATCTCTCCTCTGCATACCATCCTGAGACAAATGGGTTGGTAGAGAGGACCAACCAGACTCTGGTGACATACTTGCGGCATTTTGTCTCTACTAGGCAGGATGACTGGGCATCTTTGCTACCTTGGGCGGACTTTGCCTTGAACAATGCCATAGCCGATTCCACTGGGCAGACTCCTTTTCTCCTTAATTACGGCCAGCATCCGCGTGTCCCTGTGCCCATGCCCGTGTCATCCACCGATTCTAGGGTGGCAGACTGGGAGGTGGAGGCTCGTGACATTTGGGACCGCACACAGGATGCCATCCGGGCCTCCAAGGAGAGAATGAGGGTTTCTGCTGATACACACCAGCGCCCCGCTCGGACCTTTGCTCCTGGCGACTTAGTGTGGCTCTCCGGCCGTAACATCAGGCTGCGAGTTGAGTCCACTAAGTTTGCGCCTCGCTACATTGGCCCGTTCAAGGTTCTGGAACAGGTCAACCCTGTGGTCTATAGTTTGGCTATTCCTCCACGCCTTGGTATCACCGACACTTTTCACGTTTCCCTCTTAAAGCCCGTTCATATGTCGGGTTCATCCATGGATGAGTTTGAGGTGAATGCTATCATGGGGTGCAGGTGCAAGGTGGTACCTGGCAAGAAATTTTATCTAGTGGACTGGAAGGGTCATGGTCCAGAAGATAGAACCTGGGAACCTGTGGAGCACATTCGGGCTCCGCTCCTCATTGCAGCTTTTGAGCATAGAGAGGCTCAAGGAGGGGGGCCCTAGGAGGGGGGTAATGTTGGGAGTCGAGTTCCCGCCACTGCACAGGGGGAATCTCGAACCATGTCTGCTGCAGTCTCCCATTCTGCCTCGGCCGCAGTGGAACCTGCTCAGCGGAGACGTCGGTCCCAGCGTCTCACTGAATATGATACTGTGCAAAGGATTACTGCTGCCTCTCCAGGCTTTACTATTGTACCCTGCACTGGTCTGCGGCGAGCAGGATTTTCTGGGACTAAGTCCTGCTTTGCACACACTGAGCCTGCCCAGAGCAAGAGCTCTCAGTGGAGATCAAGGGTCACATGCTCAGGTACTGCAGCAACTTCCATTGGTTCTCCAGGAAGGCCCTGTAACTGATCAAGTTCTGTGGCAGCCTTCCATTGGTCCTTCTTGGAAGGTCCTGTAGGTGCTACAACTGTAAAGGGTTCTCATGACCGCACGGCCATGCGCTAGTGTCAATTTATATATGAGCTCAGCGCCAGTGTGGTCATGTTTTGTATGCAGTCAGGGACCTGGCTGAAATAAGCCCCTAGAATGCTGGCACCTCCGGTGAGGAGTTTTGTGTGTGTGTATTCAGGGACCCGGCTGAAATAAGCCCCTAGAATGCTGGCACCTCCGGCGAGGAGTTTCATGTTTGCATTTCACCATGGATGTAGATGTACAAATAAAAAATCATGAAATAGCCAGGTTGGTGTAGTCCAAATCTGATTAATGTGGGTCTAGTACAATTGTACTGGTAAATATCAACTAGGAAAAAAGTATAGTACTAAAAGGAGATCCTAATCTGGCACTCATAATGTATGCAAAAATGAACATAGTGTCTTATGAATTGCGAAACTAAAAAGTAAAAATAAGAAAAATAAAATGAAAAATAATAAGGATAAATAGATCAAAAGATAAAAAAATAATGAACTACAAGGTAGATGAATGCAAATGAAAAAAATAAAAATAAAAAATAAAGAATATACATAGAAAAATGTGAAAAATACTAACTGAGGAATAGAAATAAAATACAAAAGAAAAGGTAAAACAATTTAATTAAAAGGAAAAAAAATAAATAAAGAAATAGACGCAAAGCAGGAAAAAATGAAAACTAAAAAAATAAAAAAATATATAGAAAGGAAAATAAAGAAAAAAATGGAAAAAGTAAAATTAAAAATAAATATAATAATAATAATAATAATAATAATAAATAAAAATAAAAAATGAAAAAATAATAATAAAAGGAAAAAGTGGTTCAAAGACCTAATTTTACGTAACACGGACTCACCAATGGAGGATCAAAGTCAGCGTGTCTGGAAATTAAAAAGAAGAAACCGTTAGTGACCAATAAGACAATCTAATTCATACATGCCAATCTATTTCTCTATTAAGACCTCTGGGTTCCAGGGTATCCAGCGTGTCTATCCAATATGTTTCACTTTGTCTTAGAAGCTTAATGTGGTCCCCCCCTCTCCTGGGACGTGCTACCTGTTCCACAACCTGGAAACGTAATTGTGCCACTGAATGCTTGAATTTTGAGAAGTGGTCGGGCAGTGGGAGCCAGGTCTTACCACAACGGATTGTGGACTTGTGGCTCGCTATTCGATCCCGAACATGTTGAGTGGTCTCCCCAACATGTAGAAGACCACATGGGCACTTGATCACATAAATTACGAAATTTGAATTACATGTAAAATAACCCCTAATGGGGTAGCTTTTGCCTGTCCTGGGATGAGTTATGTTTTCTGCTTTGGTGACATTAGAGCAGGCGGCACAACTCAAACATGGAAAAATGCCGATCCGTCTGATGCCGAAGAGTCTCTGTGCGGTTTCCGTACGTGCGCTTCCCACGTCAGCCCGAACTACTGAGTCCCTGATATTGGTGGGTCTCCGAGTGCAGATTAGTGCAGGTACAAAATGATTCAATGCTGGGATATGATTTTGAAAGGAGTGACCAATGTTTTTTAATAATAGAGTATACCTTTGGCATGCAGGGATGATACGTATGTACGAACGGAATTCTCTGAGTATAACAGGAAACTGGAGCACACACAGCATAAGCAGGGTGCGGGAGCGCAGCTTTCCCTGACGGACATTAAAGGTAATACCGGTGCCATGCACTTATATGGGCCTATAACTCGGGGACTATTACCGGTTTTGGACACACTACATACCGCTTTCTCATAAATTTACAGGTTCAACCCATGGGACATATTCCCCATACATATACAGTGTACCACGTTTCTTGGTAATGGATTATATATTTTTTCCCTTTCCCTCCTGACCATTACAAATAGCTCTTTCTAATTGCCACACTATTCCCCACAGCAAACGAACTGAATACGTTTATTCCTTCCTCTTGATTGTGCTTGCTCATCACTTTATAGAAGGTAACCTCGTATTGCTCTCTCCTCACTCATGTGTGATTTTTGGTGATTTATACGGACACGGCTTGGAACGGTGTTATTTCCCTATCTTTTGAATTTGGACTTCGGGGCTATTATTATTTGTTTTTTTTATTTGTTGTGTACCTGTTATCATTAATATGCTGTTATTTTTTTGTAAACTGCATATTTGTATATAGATGGTATGTTTTTCTTTCTTTTTCCACAGCGATATATGATTAAGGACTCGGAGGGTCTGAAACGTCATTTGATTTGTTCACATCGCTCTATAATTTGCGTTTGTACAGTGATGACACGTTATTTGTATATACAATAAATTGTTCATATTTGGCACGATATTCCACTTGTGAGTGCGGTATATTTCTGAGCTATTAGTATTTGCACCTACCCTAAGACGTTGCGGGAAATATTGAATGTGCACAAGCACATAGGCTAACATTGGTCAGTAATTATGCTGTCCATATGTGGTCTGTGTGCTGTCAGTGCCCATGTGAACATAGTCTTAGCGTGCCTTATTACATTTTTTTTACCACCATTTTTGTGTGAATTTTTTTTTTTTAAATATTGTGATCAGAGGTTACCTGAAAGTTAATAAGAAATGCTAAAATGCTGGACACGCTCTGCACTGGTTTCAAGTAGCTGCTTGCTCACCTAAATTTTGTGTTTCCTTTTGGATTGTCTCTAGGTTTGACATTTTTCTCCTACAGACCTTGATTGTTTATTAATTGTTAATGTAACACCTGCACTGGGAACTGTTAGGGCAGCTACTGGTATACTGGGATTTACAGACACTAAGAAGAGCTTTGCAGCTGCTGTTATACCAGGACTTACAGACATTAGCAGATTTTCCTCTGAGCTGCAGTGGACTACAATTCCCAAGGACCCCTGGACTACAATTCCCAGGGATCCTTGTTTGAGTCAGATGACACAGCTTGGATTGGAGGAGGAGGGACTTGGAGGCAGGAGCTGGGGAGAAAGTGAAACTAAGAATTCACAGGAAGAAAAGAGCGTGGTATCTTGTTGGGAGAGACGGAGCACGGGGGACTTGCCTGGCCCCATGCTGCAGGGTTGCTGTCCTCCCGGATATACTCGTGTTGCTGGAGAGAGTGCGACTTTGTGTTACCCGCTGGAGCAAGTTGCATCAAGAACTTGGAGATTTCTGCCTGCACTCCCACCGTATAAAGGACTGAATCCGGCCGCCCCCAGCTGGTGTCCAGAGAACCATCCGACTGTTAGAGACGTGCCGTGAGTGACTTTCTGAGACTTGTGGTCCTACCAGCGTTATTTACAGTGAGTACATTACAGCTCAGACTATTGCCAGTTATATTCGTCTAAGTGCACCAACTGTTTTAATTTGCGCGCCTGCATCCGCGGCAACTGGGCCCCAACGTTTGGACTGAGTTAAACTAGAAGAAACAAACAAAAAACCCCTACTACGTTATACTTGCAGGGTTGAAGTAGAATTAGGGTGAGATGTGTATATGACCTTGACAGAGCACAGTTATTTGTATTTCATGTTATTCTTTTAAATCCATCTAATTTATGCTGCATAGCAATAAACCTGTTAAACTGTTTTACTCCTGATCCCTGTGAGTGTGTACTGAGAGTGGCAGGGGTTTCCCGAATCAGCCCCTGGCAGAAGATAATAGCCCTTCTGCAGTCCCAGAGAGAGAACTCCAATCAAGATTCGGGTGGAGGCACTGCGCCCTGGAGAGGTGAGACCCCCCATAACACCCAGTGTACCGTGGTAGCCCTAAAGGGGTGTTACATTAACAATTGTTGCATTTTTTTCTTGCATTTTCTTCTTCAAAAAAAGCTGCAAGGAAAGAAGCAAAAATAGGACCATTAGGGTATGTGCACACGTCAGGATTGCATCAGGATTTTGTCAGGATTTTTCATCAGTATTTGTAGCCAAAACCAGGAGTGGGTGATAAATACAGAAATTGTGCATATGTTTCTATTATACTTTTCCTCTAATTCTTCCACTCCTGGTTTTGGCTACAAATACTGATGAAAAATCCTGAAAAAATCCTGATGCAATCCTGACGTGTGTACATACCCTTAGGCTACATTCACAGCTCCGTGTCACACCTCAATGTGCTATCCGTTTTTTTCTCGGACAGCACGCGGACTCATAGGCCGGCTTCACACTCAGCGTATGAAAATACGGTCCGTATATTACGGCCGTAATACGCTGAAAAGTCCCGAAAATAGTGGTCCGTAGCTCCTCCGTAGGCAGGGTGTGTCAGCGTTTTTTGCGCATGGCATCCTCCGTATGTAATCCGTATGGCATCCGTACTGCGTGGTTTTCTCGCAAAACCAACATACCGCTATAGAAGTGAACCATGTGTCCCAAAAAGAAAAAAAAAAAAATATATATATATATATACTGTATGTATATGTATATATATATATATATATGTATATATGTATATATATATATATATATATATATATATATATATATATATATATATATATATATATATATATATATATATATATGTCAGTAGACACATATATGTATATATATTAATATTTTTTCCAGCGCTATACAGCTTGAAAGCCGGTAATTCAATTACCGGCTTTTTCCTTCTCCGTCCTAAAACCCGACATGATTTGAGACATGGTTTACATACAGTAAACCATGTCTTCTCTCCATTTTTTTTGCAGATTCCACACTACTAATGTCAGTAGTGTGTATCTGCAAAATTTGGCCGTTCTAGCTCTTAAAATAAAGGGTTAAATGGCGGAAAAAATTGGCGCAATTTTCTCCGCCAGAGTAGTAAAGCCAGTGACTGAGGGCAGATATTAATAGCCTGGAGAGGGTCCATGGTTATTGGCCCCCCCCTGGCTAAAAACATCTGCCCCCAGCCACCCCAGAAAAGGCACATCTGTAAGATGCGCCTATTCTGGCTCCCAGGCTTTCTAGGAAAGTTCCCACGATCTATGAACATCCAGCAGAGGGCGCCTCACCGCAAATGAAGCTAAATATAGATCATTGATCTATATTTAGCCTCATTCCCCGGGGTTTTGCAGCAAGGAGCAGCCTGCATTAGCGGAACTCCTTGCTGCAAAATGTTTTAACCCCTTCAGAAGGATTTACATCGTTGGACGTTACAGATCTGCGGAGGGTAAGTATATTGTTGGTTTATTATGTTTTTTTACTTACAGAACGAGGGTCTTCAGTGACTGGATTGGGCGTAGAATAAAATACTCCAACAACCATTGTTTTTATTTCATTAAAATAATTTTAAATAATGTGTTTGTGTTTTATTTAACCCTTTACTACAATTGGATTAATAATGGATAGGTGTCATAATTGACGCCTCTCCATTATTAATTAGGCTTAATGTCACCTTACAATAGCAAGGTGGCATTAACCCTTCATTACCCCATATCCCACCGCTACACGGGAATGGGAAGAGAGTGGCCGAGTGCCAGAATAGGCGCATCTTACAGATGTGCCTTTTCTGGGGTGGCTGGGGGCAGATGTTTTTAGCCAGGGGGGGGCCAATAACCATGGACCCTCTCCAGGCTATTAATATCTGCCCTCAGTCACTGGCTTTACTACTCTGGCGGAGAAAATTGTGCGGGAGCCCACGCCAATTTTTTCCGCCATTTAACCCTTTATTTTAAGAGATAGAATGGCCAAATTTTGCAGATACACACTACTGACATTAGTAGTGTGGAATCTGCAAAAAAAATGGAGAGAAGACATGGTTTACTGTATGTAAACCATGTCTCAAATCATGTCGGGTTTAGGAAGGAGAAAGAAAAAGCCGGTAATTGAATTTCCGGCTTTCAAGCTGTATAGTGCTGGAATAAATATTAATATATATACATATATGTGTCTCACTGACATACATATATATATATATATATATATATATATATATATATATATATATACCTATTCTATGTGTACACATTTATTCTACCTATTGGACTGTAAGCTGTCAGTGTGATTTTACTGTACACCGCACTGAATTACCGGCTTTTCTCTCTAACAGCGCTGCGTATTTCTCGCAAGTCACACTGCTTGTCCGTGTGTAATCCGTATTTTTCACGCTTCCATAGACTTTCATTGGCGTATTTCTTGCGCAGTACGGTGACAAACGCAGCATGCTGCGATTTTGTACGGCCGTAGAAAGCCGTATAATACTGATCAGTAAAATACGGCAGATAGGAGCAGGGGCATAGAGAATAATTGTGCCGTATTTTTTGCGAGTTTTACGGACGTAGTTTCTGCGCTCTTACGTCCGTAAAACTCGCAAGTGTGAAGCCGGCCATATAGTTTCATTGATTCATACACATCAGTATTAAAAACATGTCCGTGTCTCCATTCCGTGAGACCTTGAGCATTTAATATTTTCATCCCTTCTGTTGATCAGACTTGGTCATTATAATCTCTGAAGATCTGTGAAAAGCGGATGAATAACTGAAGACAGACTCTATACTTCCGCATTCCATACAGGTTTCATCTGTTTTTCACAGATTCATTGTTATGAGTCAATGGATGAATAAAAGCTCAGAAAGTTCACACCACCTTCAGTTATTAAAAATGGATGAGAAAAAATGGATCCAAAATGGAGGCAGAATGGATGACACATGAGAAAAAAATGGCTCATTTTCCACAGATGTATAAATATATCTGGATGTCTTACATTAACCTTTTTTGTTTCAGCATCACCTCTCAGGTGCTCCCAGATGATCTATTTTTACGTCCCTGCAGCGTTCATGTGACCACTGCAGCCTACCATTGCCTTCCACTTCAGAATTACTGCTCAGGCTAGTGATTGGCTGCAGTGGTCACATGGGTAGAACGCATGTGACCACTGCAGGGAAGGAAAGAGATACAATCGGTGAGCACAGAAGCCACACTGGAGTAACAGAGGATTTACTGAATGATATAGGAGCATTATGTTTAGAGTAGACCGCCAACAGAATATCATGATGGGTCCCACCGCATAGACCAGGGGCAGACAATCATTGGTGCAACCTGTGCAGCCGCACAGGGGCCCAAGAGGTAAGGGGGCTAATTTCTACCTCCGAAGCAGGTGGTACATTGTGATAAGCTATTAGGGTATGTGCACACGTATCTGTGAGGGCTGCGGATTTTTCCGCAGCGAATTTGATAAAACCACAGTGCAAAACTGCTGCGGTTTTTACTGCGGATTTATCGCGGTTTCTATTGTGGATTCTGCTGCGGTTTTACATCTGCAGATTTCTATTGGAGCAGGTGTAAAACCGCTGCGGAATCCGCACAATGAATTGACATGCTACGGAATGTAAACCGCTGCGTTTCCGTGTGTTTTTTCCCTTCCCCCATGACGGCACACCTGAGAGAGGGGATCCGCCCAGCCAGGACAGGAAACCCTACTGAAAATAAAAGGGCGGTACCTCTCGGTCGCTTCAGTTGGGTTTCCTGTCCTGACAGGGACCCTCTTACTGAACACGGCGGTTCACTTACCCAGGTCCCGTCCCGGCGTGGAAGAACAGGCAGCGCCTGTGCGTGGGGTTCGGGGGTCTGGAAGCGCCGTCTGCGGGTCCTCCGGGTCTCTGCGTCCGAGCGGGCGTTGAGCAGCATGGTCAGAGGGCCGGGTTCCCTTCCATGGCTGCCACGCCGCCCTCCCCTCTGTGCCGGCATCCAGGTGCGGTGGCCGCTTCCGGGTCGCTCGTCTGACGTCACGCGCAAGGCACGCTGGGAATGGGCGTGCCCGTGTGACGTCGGGGGCGGGCGCCGGATCCAAGATGGCGGCGCCCATGAAGAGAACGCCGGCCGGTGACAGGGAACTCCGGCGGCACGGCAGAGAATGGGAGGGGGTTAATTTTGGGCACCGAAGGAGGCGGGGAGTGCAGTGGTCCCCCCATAAAAGGGGGTTGGACCACAGAAGACGCGCTCATGTCCAAAAACTTCACCATGGAAGTAGGACAACCGGAGCAGCAGCAGCAGCAGCAGCAGCCGCCTCCTTCACAGCAGCAGCAGCAAATGGAGCTCTCATCAGATGCCTTGCCGAGCCACCAACATACCAGGAGCAGCCGCTCAAGTGGTAGCAACAGCAGTCGTCCCGTCCGGCAAGATTCGTCGGCGTCCAGGAGGGACGCTTCACGTGCATCTGTCCAGCCTCCAAAATCGGTACCCTTGATTGTCGGTAGTGGTGAGTGATCTACGTGAATGTCACCCTTATGGTAACAGGGTCCATTTTTGTCTGTTTTGATCACTAGGGGTCCAGGAAAGCTGGTGGTAAAATAAAGAACCGAGAGTGTGCCCTTTGTAAAAACCCGCTTGCAGTTCAGTGGCAGAAGGATCTCTGTGCTGACTGCATCAGTAAAACCATACAAGAAGAGACCCCTAATTTTGCCACTAGCCTAAAAGCCATAATACAGGCTGAAATAAAAGACTCCTTGAAATTGGCCCTTAACGAACCAAGAAGGAGAAGCCGTAAGGCGTCCACAGACTCAGATGCCTCTCAGAGACAGGGGAGTCATAAAACATCCCGGTCTCCCTCTACCTCCTCGGCCTCTGTCCAGTCTTCAGATACCTCCTCGGACAGTGATTCAGGAGGTCGTCCACGTTTCCCAACTGAGGACGTAGATAAATTGGTTAAAGCAGTTAGATCTGCAATGGGGCTTAAAGAGGAGAAGATACCTAGGTCACTAGAAGATGTCATGTTTGGTGGCCTAGAAGAGAAAAGGAAACGCACGTTTCCGGTTAATGCAAAAATAAAAGCATTAATTGAGAAAGAGTGGAAAAAGCCCGAAAAAATTGGTTCTTTGCCCTCTTCATCCAAAAGGAGATATCCTTTTGAGGATAAAGACTGAGTCCTGGGAGAAAATCCCTAAGATTGACGGGGCAGTAGCCAAATGTTTAAAAAGATCATCCCTTCCGTTAGAGGACTCTGGTGTTCTCAAGGACCCGCTTGACAAAAAAGCAGATGGTTTTTTGAGACACATCTGGGAAGCCTCAGCGGGGGGCCTAAAACCGGCAATTGCTGGAACATGTACGGCCCGTGCTTTAATAATCTGGCTACAACAGATAGAGGATCAGCTAAGAAACAAAGTACTGAGAACTGACATCCTTGCAAACATATCTTTAGTGCAAGGAGCAGCAGCTTTTTTAGCAGACTCAGTCTTGCGGAATCCGCAGAAAACAGCAAGAGCCGCGGGCTTGTCCAACGCGGCAAGAAGAGCCCTTTGGCTCAAAGGTTGCCCGGGGTCTTTGCCATCTAAACACAAACTGTGTTCTATTCCATGTGACGGCCAACTTCTCTTCGGGAAAAAACTTGAAGACATCCTGGAACATGCAGGAGATAAAAAGAAGGTTTTTCCCAACATCCCTAAAGATTCTAAAAAACCTTTTCTTCGGAGGAGAAGATATAATAGAGGTCGCCCCCCAGGGGAGAGAAAAAATTGGGACTTTAGAGATAAGAGAGGATCGGGCTATATGTTTAAAGGGCCCTCCACATCGGCAAAAAAATCCCCCCAATGACATTACGCCAGAAGTGGGAGGAAGACTCTCCCTCTTCTTTCCGGCCTGGGTAAATATCTCCCCCAGTATCTGGGTCACGAACATCATCAGAGACGGCCTAAAAATAAAATTCGTCTGTCCTCCCAGACGAAACTTCATAATAACTCCCCGACGGAAGTCCCAGCAGGAACAATCTGCCCTAGAAACCGAGATCTTGGGACTTATCCACAAAAAGGTTCTTCAGGAAGTCCCTGTTCAGGAAGAGGGAGACGGGTTTTACTCCCCCCTCTTCTTGATCCAAAAACCGGATGGTTCTTGGAGAACTATTATAAATCTAAGGAAGCTCAACCAATCCATAGAGAACTACACTTTCAAGATGGAGTCTATAAACACGACCATAAAACTACTCTTCCAACACTGCTTCATGGCAGTAATAAACTTAAAGGATGCATACTACCATATACCAATACATCAGGAATATCGGAAATACTTGAGGGTAGCTCTCTATATTCAGAATCAGGTAAAGCATTTTCAATATACAGCCCTTCCATTCGGCCTGTCTACAGCCCCCAGAGTTTTCACCAAAGTGATGGTGGAAGTAATGTCATACCTCCGGTCCCGGGATGTAGTAATTGTCCCATATCTGGACAATTTCCTGGTAATAGGGAGGTCAGAGTCCCACTGCACTCATCAGGTTTCAGTGGTAACATCAACTCTAATGGAGCTGGGTTGGATAATAAACATCCCCAAGTCCAGACTACTGCCAGTAAAAATACAGTCCTTCCTGGGGTTAATACTGGACTCCGAGCGTCAGCTCTGCCTCCTTCCAGAAAACAAAGTGGACAAGATAAACCTGGCCAGTACAGCAATACGTCAACCCGCAATGACTCTCAGAAAGGCGATGTCCCTTCTAGGCTCGTTAACATCGTGTATTCCGGCAGTAGAATGGGCACAATTCCACCTAAGACAACTACAGTGGGAAGTTCTCTCAGCTCAAAAACTATTAAGAGGGTATTTAGAAGGAAATCTATGTCTCTCCCTGAGCGTAAGGGATTCCCTAGCTTGGTGGACTGTAGAACACCACCTGACAATGGGGGTCCGGTGGAAAAATCCGGTCAAAGACATCATCACGACCGACGCAAGCGGTACAGGTTGGGGAGCTCATCTGAGATCTCACTCTGTACAAGGTACCTGGTCCATACGAGAAAAGAACTATGGATCAAACGAAAAAGAGCTATGGGCAGTGGAGAAAGCCCTAAGACATTTTCTCCCTTTACTCCAGGGTCGCCATACTCGAATCCTAACAGACAATCGGGCAGTGGTGGCATATGTCAATCTTCAGGGGGGGACGAGGTCCAAAGGCCTCATGAATGCATCAAAACTACTATTCCAATTAGCAGAACAACACCTGTTATCTCTGTCTGCACTACACATCAGAGGCATAGAAAACACTCAAGCAGACTTCCTGAGTCGCAGAGGCTTAAGACAGGGGGAATGGTCCTTAAACCCCCAGATATTTCAACAAATAGTCCAAGCCTGGGGCTCACCAGAAATAGACTTGTTTGCCAACTCTCACAACAAAAAAGTCAGAAAATTCTGCTCCTTGAATCCAAGAGAACATCCCTTCGCAGTAGATGCCCTACTAATACCTTGGAAGTTTTCTCTGGCCTACGCATTCCCCCCGATAGTGATGATCTCAGCTGTGATCCGGAAAATCAGAGAGGATCAGGCGAAGATTATCCTCATAGCTCCATTTTGGCCAAGGAGACCATGGTTCTCCCTTCTAAGGCAGATGTCGGTAACAGATCCATGGATTTTGCCAGAAATTCCGGACCTACTAACCCAGGGCCCAGTAACCCACTCTCAGGTGAAGGGCTTCCATCTGGCAGCCTGGAATTTGAGAGGGCATTACTAAGTCGCCATGGATTCTCACCAGGTTTAATCTCCACCCTGTTGAAAAGCAGAAAACCCATCACTTCTAGAATCTATGGTAGGACACGGGAAAAAATTTCTTGACTTCCTGGGTGAACCATTGGGGGAGGTGGCTCCAGTGGGTCCTATCCTGGAATTTCTGCAAGCAGGGTTACATCTTGGGTTAGCAACCAACACCCTTAGAGTTCAGGTTTCAGCCTTGGGGGCCCTATATAACTGTAATCTTGCCTCAAATAGATGGGTTTCACGATTTATAAAATCTTGCAGTAGATCTCGGCCGGTCGTTATCCCAAAAATCCCTCCTTGGGATCTAAATTTGGTCTTAGAAGCTCTAACTAAACACCCTTTCGAGCCCTTACAGGAGTTATCACCTAAGATACTTACCCTTAAAACAGTTCTTCTAGTAGCCTTAACATCGGCACGTAGGGTAAGTGATATGCAAGCCCTGTCAATATCCCCTCCTTATACTCAGGTTTTTGATGACAGGATCGTTCTAAGACCAGACCCGGCTTATCTCCCCAAGGTGGTTCAAAAGTTCCATAGGAGTCAAGAGATTACCTTACCATCTTTCTGTAGTAATCCTAAAAATCCAGGGGAACAAAAGTTCCACATGCTAGATGTGAGAAGATCTATGTTACAATACATATCTATGACTAGTCAGTGGAGGAAAGACCAAACCCTATTCGTAGCCTTTCAGGGTAGCAAAAGAGGGTGTGGTGTAGCTAAAAGTACTATTGCTAGATGGATTAGGGAGGCCATTAGCTTATCCTACTCTGCAGGTGGCACTCCGGTTCCTGAAGGCATCAAGGCTCACTCTACCAGAGCCGTGGCTACCTCCTGGGCGGAAAAAAAGGCTGAGGTATCAATAGATCAAATTTGCAAGGCCGCTACCTGGTCCTCACCCTCAACTTTTTTCAAGCACTACCAGCTAGATCTTTCTTCCTCTGCTGACATAACCTTTGGTAGAAGGGTACTACAAGCGGTGGTCCCTCCCTAAGGTTTCATTCTACAAAAGTCTCTCAGGTGTGCCGTCATGGGGGAAGGGAAAACACCAAGGTTACTTACTGGTAGCTGGTTTTTCCGGAACCCATGACGGCACCCGTATATTCCCCCCCTTTAATCACCCTTTCGGTGTGCACTATTGTTTTGGGTGCTTTTTTAGTTAATATGATGTGGTGTTGGATTGCCATGTATACTAACCAGGGGGGCCTCTCATGCTCTGAAAACCAACTGAAGCGACCGAGAGGTACCGCCCTTTTATTTTCAGTAGGGTTTCCGGTCCTGGCTGGGCGGATCCCCTCTCTCAGGTGTGCCGTCATGGGTTCCGGAAAAACCGGCTACCAGTAAGTAACCTTGGTGTTTTTCAGCAGCATGTGCACTGCGGATTTCGTTTCCCATAGGTTTACATTGTACTGTAAATGCATGAGAAACCGCTGTGGATCCGCAGCTGCGGATCCGCAGCAAAATCCGCAGCGTGTGCAAATAGCCTTAGACAGCAAAGGACCCATATATTGCTCTTGTACAAGGGCCTCTTCTTTCTGTGTCTGCCATCAGTATAGACTAATTGTAAAAAATGAATACTGATCGGTGTAGTCTACTATGGTATTCCATACCAGAATAAAGGGTATTAGCAATGTATATTAGCACGATGGTGACCACAGGGAAACTCTGGAGCCCATCATCTGAGCAGAGCCCTATGGTTATAGCTGGTAAACTTCCGGCATATATACACACAAAAATAAAAAAGTCTCGGAAAGTGATGTGAAAATGGCCATACAGAGCATTTTCTATTCTGCTCTAATTGCCTTTTTCCAGACTAATAAAAATGTACAGATCAGCTTCACGTGGGCACAGATAAAAGATTACAGAAGATAGATTTAGTGCATATCAGGGCAGAAAAGATGCAATTATTAACCTAAGAAACTGTATTTGTCCTTGTAATGTAACTGCTGATATAGAAATGGATGCGATGCACATGTAAGAAGTGGATATACAAATGATAATACAAATGAAAGTGAGGTGATTTTATTATACTGTACACTCAAGTGAACTTGGCTTTAGGCCGATTTCACACATCCTGATATTTCCAGTACCGGTAAACACGGTACCGGAGATATCCGTGTCCATGTGATACATCTGTGTGGCAACCATGTGCCACCCGTGTGGTGCATCAGGACCACACGAATGGCCGCCGGGAAGCAGCGCTAAAGGAAGCGCTGTTCCCCTGCGTGTGGTGCTGAAGTCAGCTGTCATCTGTTCTCCCCTGCTCGCTGGCCGGGATGAAAGAAAAAAAAACGACGTGGGGTTCCCCCTATATTTATAAACCAACCCGGCAAACCTCACAGGCTGGTAAGGGGTCATGGATATGGGCCCCCCCAGCCTAAAAAAAGCAGCCCGCAGCTGCCCAGAAAAGGAGCATCTATTAGATGCGCCAATTCTGGAGCTTTGCCTGGTTCTTCCCACTTGCCCTGTAGAGGTGGCAAGTGGGATGCTGAGGGGTTAATCTCACCTTCCTATTGTAAGATGACATTAAGCCAGCTTAGTAATGGAGAGGTGTCAATCAGACACCTATCCATTACTAATCCTATAGTTGTTAAAGGGTTAATCAAACACACCACAGTTAGAAAAAAGTATTTTAATGAAATAAAACAATATACACATTTTTTCCATCTTTATTAGTCTGCCATTCCAAGCGAAGTCCTCGTTTTCCTGGAAAAAATTTCAAAATAATAAACCAACAATATACAGTACCATACCTGTCCGGTGTACAGTCAGTCACATGCAGTAAACCATGTCTAGGGGAATGTACAGTTTACAACCGAGAGCGCTGCTAATGCGACCGGCCCGGCTGTAAACTACTGGTGAATGAATTAAAAACTGGGAGTGGAGCTTCGGTGAATAGGGTGAAGTCACCGAAGCTGGGCTCCCTGGGGACCTGAACTAAAATGGGAAAATCAGCTGGCCGTACAATGGTATGCAGCAGAACTCGGCATTGAGGTTAAGTGTTTAATTTGTGGCACAGGTGGAAATACCAGGTGGCTGCTGTAAGTCTACGTTCACACTAGCGTTATGCTAGTTTGCGTCGGGCGACGCAGCGGCGACGCATGCGTCATGCACCCCTATATTTAACATGGGGGACGCATGCGTTTTTTTTTGTTGCGTTGTGCGATGCATGCGTCTATTTTGCCGCTAGCTTCAGACCCAAGAAAACGCAACAAGTTGCATTTTTCTTGCGTCCAAATTTCGGCAAAAACCGACGCATGCGTCGCAAAACACAGCGTTTTTGCGTGCGTTTTGCTGCGTTTTTGCGTGCGTTGCCGACGCAGCGGCGCACAACGCTAGTGTGAACGTAGCCTTAGTACCGAGTCTGCTGCATAGCCTGAACGTAAGCAGCATTGCAGGCCTGCACCACATTGAGCTGGAGTTCAGGCGTAAGGTGTTACGACATGCCCTGGTCTATCTTATTAAAAAAAATGGTGAGCTGGTCTCTGGAGGTCGGCATCCAGACAGTTAAGGCGTTGGTTGACATCCTGGAAAAGTGTGTTAATATAGGTCTGACCATATTCCATTCTGGAAGACCGAGCACAAGTGAATAAACTCGGGCATGAGTGACCTGTCCGAGGCCTTCTGCCGCTGGTGGGAAGAGCACCAAAAAAAAAAAAAGAGGCAGAGGACTGGGACAGGGGAACACCTGAAGGACCAGCTGCCTGTTCTCCAGCCTGTGACGCTAGCCCACTTGCTGCTTCGCTGGTGGATGGCTGGGACTGGTCCGTGGCAGTTCCGTGGTTCGATCAGGGACCGCTCCAGAGGATGATCCAGGTTAGAGGATGCTGCTCCAGGTTCTGTGAAAAGAAAAGTAAAACATTACTCCAAAAAATAATAATTGTAAAAGCGCCAACTCCTGTGGAATAGAAAAATTCAAATTAGGGAATACAACACAATGGAATACAACACAAAAATACTTACGTTCTCTGAGCAAGGACAGGCCTCAGGAAATCCAGCACCCGGTGGTATTTGTATTTCCTGATCCTTGCAGCAGCACCACTGCGAACTTGGATCTCCTGTCTAAGGTCCTTGTTGAAGCGATCCTTCATCAAACGCCAACAGGTTTTGACTTTGTTCACTGTGAATAGGGAAACAAAAAGGGGTTAAACAATGCACTTTAGGCCGGGATCACACAACCGTGTGTTATGCAAGAAACTCGTAGGAGTTTATCGCATCACACACGGTTGTGTGATCCCGGCCTTTAGGTTCACTGCCACATCAGTCCATATTGCAATACTTACGAAAAGCCTTTCTGACTTGTGGCATGGAGTTGTCCCAGTCATCCATCAGTGCTTGGGCCATCTCATTCAACAGCCGCCAAATCACCACAGTGTCCGAATGCTGCTGCTCCCGGGTGTCCCACAACGCAACTCACTCCTGCACCAAGGTGATGAGGAGGTCGTTGTCAAGGAATTCCTCCTCCCGCTGAGGAACCTAGAAATAAAACAAATACATTAATGTTGGAAAGATAAAACACTTAAAACAAAAACAGTCAAAAAGAAAAAAAAAAACAGCCAAGAGTACCAAAAACAGTCAAGAATAAATAAAAACAGTGAAGAATACTTACATGTCATCTTGCCACCGGAGCTTGGGCCTGAGCCTGCTGCTTCTGCTCATCAGCACCGGAATGGTTCTGTAAAAAGAAAAATAAATATTTTGCCACATGTGTAATAGTGACAGTGAATACTTACCAATCAGTAGCTAATGTACTCACTTCAGTCTCCTGTCCACTCTGAGGTCTGCTCTGCACTGGAGGACATGATGAGGAATGCTGCAAGAGAGACAGAAATGATTGCAGACTGCAGGGAGAAAAACAGGCAGACATACAGCTTGTATACTCACATTATAGTCAGTCTTCCAATGCTTCCAAAAAAGATCCTGCAATCCTAGTAGAGTCTTGAGAGTAAAGGACTTCCACTGCCCACACCTTCTTTTATAAGCTTTGGGGGTGGCTTAAAACCGGTTCCTAGACATGTTTACTCATAAAAACGCATGCGTACGCAAACTCAATCACACGCATGTCCTTGTGTACCAATGCGTTCCCATAGACTGTAATGCGTTTATTTGACGCACTCCTTCCACAAGCGTCTGCATGCGTATGGTGGCAGAAATTTGCCGCCACAAAAAATGCAACATGGTGCATTTGCCGTGCCCAGCCGCGCACCGTGAAAAGACACAAGCGTAAGCAAACGCGGCTGAACGCATGCAAACCTGCATCTACAGTTGGAGCTCCCCCAGACACAGGGCCACAGGTTACTCAGTACCGGTCCTCTCTGTCTCGGTTCTGGGGTTGTCACGGTGGCTGGACCCGGTCCGTGACCCTGCTAAAGGGCGTCCAATAAAAGGGGTGATGGTAGTTTGTCAAGGGTTCATGACGCCACCTGTGGTGTTCGGTCAGGGCGACCGACGCTGCTTGGGGTCCACTGGGGTGATGTGATGGCAGCTAAATGGTATACCTTCCCACAGGTGAAGTGTGTCCCCAGGGCTTCCCGATAATGTAGATGGCGATGGTGTGAGGTGCAGTCAATAACGAGGACACAAGGTTGCAGTCTCTTTACTGAAGACTTCAGGATCCGCAATCCAGAGCACGGTTAACAGGGCTGTCTGAGACCGGCCGGTCCGAAGGCACATCCAGAGTTCCCTTTGCAGGTGGAAATCGTGGCCTACCACTAGCGCCTGTGTGTTGTAGTGCTTCCCTGCTGAGCATTCGGGATAGTCCTCACAACTTCTGTTCTCGTTCGTTCCAGTTCTTTCTATTCTCCGTCCCCCAGGTTTGTTATGGCTAGGACGCACCCGTTTGACGGGAAGGCTCGGAGCTCTTCCGGGACCCTAGAGATGCCCCTCTCCACGCGTTGCCCCCTATGTCTGCTTAGGTGATGTAAGGTAGACAGCCAACCTATAATTAACTGCCCTGCGGTATTTGAAGTAAGGCATAAAGTCAGTTACTTCCTCGGTGTTCCGTGCACCGGCTACGTGCCTCAGTAGGATGTTGCCGTTTCTCCGGGCACGAATCCTACTGGCTCTCCTTTGTGCCTTGATCTCGTTTCTCACTGTCCACAATATCCTTCGCTTCGTGTCCTTTCTTTGGATGCCGCCGCAGATAGCTCCGTCACGTTCTATCTTTGTCGCTAGGTGCCTGCCAGGTTCCCACGCCTGACAGGGACCCCCCTGAATCTTCCCCCGCAACACCCCCTGCCACGGGATGTTGCCTGTTATGACCTGGTGGTTAAGAGGCCACACTGATATGACCTGGTGGCTAAAACGCAACATGGAGCGAGCTCTGAGAAGGTGGTATCTCTACTGACCGCAGTCCCTAATCCTAACAACAACACTAGAAATAGCCGTGGGATGTTCCTGACTCTCCCTAGACACCTCTTCACAGCCTAAGAAATAACTACCCCTAAAGAAGGAAATAGAAAGCTATCTTGCCTCAGAGAAAACCCCCAAAAGGAAAGATAGCCCCCCACAAATATTGACTGTGAATGGAGAGGGAAATGACGTACAAAGAAATGAAATCAGAATTCAGCAAAGGAGGCCAATACTAAACTAGATAGACAGAGAGAAAAGGATACTGTGCGGTCAGTATAAAAACTACAAAATCCACGCAGAGTTTACAAAAATGAACTCCACACCGACTCACGGTGTGGAGGGGCAAATCTGCTTTCCCAGAGCTTCCAGCTAGCCTGAATACCACATAGTGACAAGCTGGACAAAAAGAGACATAATTGCAAAGCAATAGAGTCCAAACAAATGGACAAACAAAAACTTATCTTTTGCAGACAAGGACTGGCCATATGAGAATTCCAAGGAAAGAACCAAATCCAACCAAGAACATTGACAGCAGGCATGGACTAAAGCCCAGAGCAGGTTTAAATAACAAACCCAGGCAAGGCGATTAGTGAAGGCAGCTGCTACAGCTACCTAAAGGAGCAGCAGTTCCACTCAAAACCACCAGAGGGAGCCCAAGGGCAGAACTCACAAAAATACCATTAGCAACCACAGGAGGGAGCTCCAGAACGGAATTCACAACAGTTGCCTGATCAAAACCCAGTCAGCTTTTGACTAACTTCCTTCCAACCCCTAGTTTTACCAGTGTGAGGAGTGGCCTAATAAATAAAACCTTTTGCTCCCCCTAGTGGCCGGAGTGTGAAGTGTAATGTGTGTTGGTGATACCTGGTCAGATGAACTCCTTTAGAGCCATCAGACGTACCATCACTCCCCATAGCGGCAGAGCGTCATACTGCAACGACCAGGTCTCTGGGGCGCTGCACAATGTTAGATATGAAATCAAGATGCATGCAGATGTATGTGTTAGAAACGCAAATGTGAAACCAGCCTTACGCAGTATTCATACAAAGCAGCCAAGAACCACAGCAGTCCAGAGGAAATCTGGTAATGTCACTGCTTCCATTCACAATCACTTAAAGGGAACTTGTCACTTGGAAAACGTTATTTACCTGCAGACATGATGTTAATCCGCAGGTAAATAGCGTTACAATGCTGCCTGATCGCCTTACTGAAAGCGCAGCTACCGGGAGAAAATGAACTTATTTAATTCCTTGAGCCTCCGGCTTTCAGTCATAAGGCTGTTTGCAGAGCAGCTACAATCACTGCTCACAGCAACACTCAGTATTCTGTGAGCGGGGGCTGTAAGCACAAACCATCACTTTGATTGACAGCTCACTATTAGTGATGAGCGAGTATACTCGGTACTCGAGATTTCCCGAGCAGTATAGGGTGTCCTCCTAGTATTTGTAAGTACTCAGATATTTAGTTTTCATCGCCGCAGCTGAATGATTTACATCTGTTAGCCAGTTTGATTACATGTGGGGATTCCCTAGCAACCAGGCAACCCCCACATGTACTTATGCTGGCTATCAGATGTAAATCATTCAGCTGCGGTGATGAAAACTAAATCTCCGAGTACTTACAAATACTCGGAGGACACCCGATCGTGCTCTGGAAATCTCGAGTACCGAGTATACTCGCTCATCACTACTCGCTATGCACAGATGCGCTGCAGACTCAGCTGTCAAAGTTACCTTTATTCGCGGTGAGGTGCCCTCTGCTGGATGTCCCTGGAGCGTGGGAAAAATTCAGAAAAGTTCCCAGGCTCGAGTTCATATGAGGAAACCAGCAGAGGGCGCATCACCGCGAATGAAGGTAGCTACAGGTCATTGATCTAGTTTCCATTCATTCGCTGGGGTTTTACAATCAGGAGCATAGCTGCATTATAGCAGAGCTCCTGGCTGTAAAAAAATTAACCCCTTCAGATGGATTTACAACGTGGGACGTTACAGATCCTCGGAAGGTATGTATATTGTTGGTTTATTATTTTTTCTTTGTCACAGAGCGAGGGTCTTCAGCCAGTGGATTGAGCGTACAATAAAATATTACAACAAACGGTGTGTTTATTTCATTAAAAGACTTTTTAATAATGTGTGTGTGTGTGTGTTTTTTTTAACCCTTTACTAGTATTGGATTAATAATGGATAGGTGTCATAATTGACGCTTCTCCATTATTAATTTGGCTTAATGTCACCTTACAATAGCAAGGTGACATTAACCCTTCATTACCCCATATCCCACCGCTACACGGGAATAGGAAGAGAGTGGCCAAGTGCCAGAATAGGCGCATCTTCCAGATGTGCCTTTTCTGGGGTGGCTGGGGGCAGGTGTTTTTAGCCAGGGGGGGCCAATAACCGTGGACCCTCTCCAGGCTATTAATATCTGCCCTCAGTCACTGGCTTTACTACTCTGGCGGAGAAAATTGCGCGGGAGCCCACGCCAATTTTTTCCACCATTTAACCCTTTAATTTAATAGCTAGAACGGCCAAATTTTGCACATACACACTACTAACATTAGTAGTGTGGAATATGCAAAAAAAAAATGGTGATATGAGATGGTTTACTGTATACTGTATGTAAACCATGTCACATCATGTCGGGTTTAGGAAGGAGATAGCAAAAGCCGGCAATTGAATTACCGGCTTTTAAGCTATCTAGCGCTGGATGAAATATTAATATATATATACATATATGTGTCTACTGACATTATATATATATATATATATATATATATATACACATACCTATTCTATGTGTACACATTTATTCCACCTATTCTACTGTAAGCTGTCAGTGTGATTTTACTGTACACCGCACTGAATGGCCGGCTTTTCTCCCTAACACCGCTGCGTATTTCTCGCAAGTCACACTGCTGGTCCGTGTGTAATCCGTATTTTTCGGGTCCCCATAGACTTGCATTGGTGATTTTTTGCGCAATACGGTGACAAACGCAGCATGCTGCGATTTTCTACGGCCGTAGAAAGCCGTATAATACAGATCAGTAAAATACGGCAGATAGGAGCAGGGGCATAGAGAATAATTGGGCCGTGTGTAATGCGTGTTTTACGGACGTATTTAATGCGCTTATACGTCCGTAAAACTCGCTAGTGTGACGCCGGCCTGTTTGTAACAGGCATTTAAAGGGGTTGTCCTGGACTTTAACATTATGGTAGTTCATTAATGTCTGATTGGCCCCCTTCCGATTACCTGTTCCCTGTGTTGGTGGCAGCTGGCACTACTTAGCACATCTCCGTAGACAGAATAGTGACTACAGCCGGTACTACTCCCTATTCTAATCAATAGGGGCGGATGTGCAGTACTCGGCTGTGGCTACTATTCCTGAGCAGCTCTGTAAGTTCCAGCTGACGCCGACACTGGAAAGAGCTGATTGGCGGAGGTGCTGGGTGACACATCCTCGCCAGTCAGACATTGATCACCTATCCTAAGGCCATCTTAACCCCTTTCCGAGATTGGGCGTAACAATACATCCATGTTGGAATCCCTCTGTTTGATGTGGGCACCGGCGGTGGGCCCACATCCTTCCCAGCACGTCACCTGTTTTGAAAAAGCTGACATATGCCTCTAGCAGCTGCTGGTGGAATCGCTATCCACCCGAGGTTGTTGACCTGTTAAATGCCGCTATCAATCTCTGACAGTGGCATTTAACTTGTGCTTACCTGAAGCACATTGGAAATCCTGCCTATCGGTGACACATTCACGTGATCGTGGGTCGCCGGTTGGTCGGCATGACAACCAGAGGTCTCCAGATTGCTATGAGCGCTGCCCGTTAGTCGGCGCTCATAGCAAGTGAGCATCTGATCATCGCTTCTGCTACACACAGGCAATCGGACAACTGCAGCTTCTAGTCTCCTATAGAGACTATTGAAGCATGCCAAAAAGTAAAAAAGTTTTTAAAAATCTTTAAAAAATTAAAAAAAATATAAAAGTTCAAATCACCCCCCTTTCGCCCCATTCAAAATAAAACAATAAAAAAAGTCAAATATACACATATTTAGTATCACCGCATTCAGAATCGCCCGATTTATCAATATTAAAAAAAGAATTAACCCGATCACAAAATGGCATAACGAGTAAAAAAATTAAAAGCGTCAGAATAACTTTTTTGTGGTTGCTGCTACAATGCAATAAAATGCAATAACGGGAGACTAAAAGTTCGCATCTACAGCAAAATGGTATCAATGAAAACGTCAGCTTGGCGCGCAAAAAATAAGCTCTCACCTAGCCCTAGATCAGGAAAAATGGAGACGCTACAGATATCGGAAAATGGCACCATTTTAATTTTTTTACCAGTTTGGATTTTTTTTTTCATCACTTAAATAATAAACTTTATTTTTATATCGCTCACAATCTAAATTCCCTATCAATATGGTCTTTGGAATGTGGTATGAAAAGGGAGAACCTGGAGGAAATCAACGCAAACACGGGGAGAACATACAAACTCTTTGCAGATGTTGTCCTTGGTGGAATCTGAACCCAGGACTTCAGCGCTGCAAGGCTGCTGTGCTAACCACTGCGTCACTGTGCTGCCCAATAGTTTTAAATAAAAAAGAAGCTAAACATGTTTGGTGTCTATGCACTCGTAATGACTTGGAGAATGATGATAGCAGGTCAGTTTTAGCATTTAGTGAACATGTTAAAAAAAAAACAACTGTGGAATTTCACTTTTTATGCAATTTCATCACACTTGGAATTTTGTTTCCGTTTTCTAGTACACGATATGTTAAAACCAATGGTGTTGTTCAAAAGTACAACTTGTCCCGCAAAAAAACACAAGCCCACACATGGCCATAAAAAAGCTATGGCTCTGGGAAGAAGGGGAGCAAAAAATGAAACTGCAAAAATGAAAATACCTCTGGTCATGAAGGGGTTAAATTCCAGGACAAGGGAAAATAAAGGAACACAAAGCCCAACAGAGTCTTATCAGATGAACAAATTTGCATAGGTGAGGGGTAAACTGCTCACCTTTTTAGGGTTAATAAATCCACTACCATGAAATCAGTTATTGACAGCTGCTGCAGCACTCTCAGGTCCAGAGATCCCACCGTATAAGGCTGGAGTCACACTAGAGAGGAATACGGACGAGTGCTATGCGAGAAATAAAATCGCATAGCACCTGGACCAATGTTAATCTATTGGGCAGCTCCCATTACTGTTTTTTTTCTTGGCCGTATTATACGTGCGACTGAAATCACAGCATGCTGCAATTTGCATCGTATATCGGCCGAGACTCACCAATGAAAGTCTATGGGTGCGAGAAAAACTCACACACCACACGGACCATCAGTGTGACTTGTGAGAAATACGCAGCGGTGTTCTATAGAAAAGCCAGAAATTCATTGCGGTGTACAGTAAAATCACACTGACAGGATGAAATAGAATAGATATATACACCTAGTATAGGTGTAAATATATAATTATATATTACATAGATATATTAAAAGCCGGCAGATACCGCGTACAAAATAGAATAGGTTAGAATACATAGATATACTGTATGTATGTATGTATGTATGTATGTATGTATGTATGTATGTATGTATGTATGTATGTATGTATGTATGTATGTGTATATATATATATATATATATATATATATATATATATATATATATATATAATCGGAGGAAACAGGAGTATTCAGGGTTAAGATATATTAAGCTTTGTTACAAAAACATATCAAGTCATATAAATATATTCCAAAAAGTGATACTAAAAACCGGATGATGTGACAGATCAATAGCGCCACCTATGCCCCAATAGTACATAATACATAGTGAGAAGTAAAGGGGAAAGTATGTTTCAAAAAAAAAAAAAAAATCTATGTTCTGACCAAGTGGTCAAAAATGTGCAAATATGCAGCAGGAACAACACTCACCAAAGGATAGATGGGGAAAGTGGCACTAGATCGCATCCAAGAGCGCCCCAACGTACGTTTCGCTTTTTAGTATGTCAGCTTTATCAAGGGGATAGCTCTATGTCCCTGCAAGGACCTTTTATATCCCATTGGTGGTGATTGTGGGGCCGGTCACATGTTGTGAACCGGCCAATCACTCCAGCGTAGGCGGCGCCTGCGCACTGCGAGCCGCAGGTCCTGCACCGGCCGTCGGCGTCAGGCGTAACTGCGCACGCGCAGGAAAATAGTAATTCACTGCGCAGCTGCAGAAAGCCTAAAGACGCCAAGGCAGGAGAAGAAGCCGCCGCGTCAACAGCGCGCATGCGCACGGCTGGGTAAGATTAACCCATACAGATTAACCTATACAGCTCCCCACAGCATGTAGCCGCCGATACAGAGTATGTGCACATAGACGCATATATATATATATATATATATGTATATATATATAAAATTAAAAAAAAGTCCATGGTTCTTATTCTGTTTGCGGTCAAGGGAAGATCCTCTGTTCATCAGATGTTGTGTGCATCTTAATGGAAGTAGAGATGCCTTTGTATCAGGCGCATGCATTGGAGACTTTAGGGTCCGAGTGGAGGCACGTGAGGAAGTATCTGGGATATGTTGATCCATGCATAAATTCATAAAAACTAAAGACATAGTGAAAAAATAAAAGTTAAAACCATAAAGAGCAATACTAGGATCCGATTGTATGATCCAGGGGGTGCATAATGATGTCAAAAGAGGGGGCGAACAGATGAGCCCCAGAATACGGTCACTTATATTATAAAAAGGACGAAAAACTTAGTGCCTCATTGAGCCCATTGGGTACCATAGTATTGAGGCGGACAATCCAGTTCGCCTCACGTTGGGCTAAGAGTTTTTTATAGTTTCCACCCCTCACCCCAAGGTGAAGACTTTCGATCCCCCTGACCCGAAGAGACCCCGCGTATCGACCACTGTCCCAGCCGCGCGAATGTCTCGAATGTGCTCACGCACCCTAATTTTGAGCTCCCTAGATGTTAGGCCTATATATATATACGGGGACAGGCACATGTGGCGTAATATACAACATTACTTGTGCCACACGTGATGTGCTGTCTGATCTGAAATTGTTTTAGGCCATTTGATGTATCAAAAGTAGAGATGCGTTCGACATTCGCGCAGGCCAGGCAGTGGCCACACTGAAAACACCCCAGAAGGGGACCCCGAGTGCCAAAAATATTTTGAATTGGTGGAACATAATGACTCCTAACCAGGAGGTTACCTAAATTAGGTGCTCTCCTGACGGTCATGGCGGGAAAATCTCCCAAACTGGTCCCCAGGGCAGGCTCTGTCTTCAAAATGGACCAGTGTTTTTTCAGGATGCCCCTAATGTTTTGCCATTCGTGATTAAATGTACCAATGAATCTAATAGTATCATCATTGGTATTTGCCTTTTTTCTCTTGGTTGTGTACAGCAGGTCACTACGCCGAGTTTTTCCAGCCCTGTCAAAGCCCCGCTTAATACTCCTGCGGCTGTAGCCACGTGCCAGAAAGCGGGAATGCAGATCTACGGCTTGATTGTGAAATTTCTGGTCGGATGAGCAGATCCGTCTCATCATCAGGAACTGTCCGACCGGGACAGCTCTGATGGTGGCAGGGTTATGTGCTGAGTCTGCACGAATCAGGGCATTAACAGAAGTAGGTTTGCGAAAGAGGTCAGTCTGGATGTTTCGAGCAGCGTCGACCTCCAGAGTGACGTCTAGAAAGTCAATCCTGGTAGGATGATACTGGTAAGTCAACCTGATATTAAACGGATTCGTGTTCAGTTGAAACATAAAATCCTCGAGCTGCCGCGGTGTCCCCGCCCACATGAAAAAAATATCATCTATATACCGAAGCCAGCACAGCACATGGTCAGCGGCCCCCGCGCCCTCGTCGCCAAAAAGGAATCTCTCCCAAAAGCCAAGGAAAAGATTAGCATACGAGGGCGTGCAGGCCGCACCCATGGCTGTGCCGCGCTTCTGCAGGTAAAAAACATCTTTAAAAACAAAAAAATTGTGGGTGAGAACAAAACGCAGGAGCTCGAGGATTAAATCACACACAGAGCTGTCCAGGTCGGAGGTCTCCAGGAAGAAACGGACCGCATCCAGACCATGAGTATGGTCAATACATGTGTACAGGGTTTGAATGTCGGCGGTGACCAGCAGTACATGTTGATTCACTAAGACGCCGTCGACCCTTGTGAGGACGTCCGTAGTGTCATGTACATAAGATGGTAGATTTTCTACCAAAGGTTTCAAGAAGTAATCTATGAATTTGCATATCGGGTCAGATAGACCATCAATGCCAGACACTATCGGACGTCCAGGAGGGTCGACAGCGTCCTTGTGGATTTTCGGCAAGAGATAAAAAGTTGGCGTCTTGGGGGACCTGACCGTCAACCCCTCCAACATCCTTTTATCAATGATACCTCCCTCATGGGCCTTAGTGAGGATTCGCTGAGATGAAAAAGAGGCAACCGGGTTATATGATAATTTCGAATAGGTGTTATCATCCCTCAACTGTCGAAATGCTTCCTTCTCATATTTATGACATGGCCAGACCACGATGTTTCCCCCCTTGTCAGCCGGCTTGTATACTACATCTTTATATGATTGTAATTCTTTGATGGCTTGCTGTTGTTGTGTGTGAGATTATCAAACCGGCGTCTGGTGGACAATTCTAAAGCATTATGTGGTTGTCTGGTACCCTGTATATGTATATATATATATATATATATATATATATATATATATATACAGTTAGTCAGTCAGCAATAGTGCAAGTTCCACCACTTAAAAAGATGAGAGGCGTCTGTAATTTACATCATAGGTAGACCTCAACTATGGGAGACAAACTGAGAAAAAAAAATCCAGAAAATCACATTGTTCTTATTTTCCACCATAATATGCAAATAAAATGATAAAAAAACAGACAATGTGATTTTCTGGATTTTTTTTCTCAGTTTGTCTCCCATAGTTGAGGTCTACCTATGATGTAAATTACAGACGCCTCTCATCTTTTTAAGTGGTGGAACTTGCACTATTGCTGACTGACTAAATACTTTTTTGCCCCACTGTGTATATATATATATATATATATATATATACAGTGGGGCAAAAAAGTATTTAGTCAGTCAGCAATAGTGCAAGTTCCACCACTTAAAAAGATGAGAGGCGTCTGTAATTTACATCATAGGTAGACCTCAACTATGGGAGACAAACTGAGAAAAAAAAATCCCGAAAATCACATTGTCTGTTTTTTTATCATTTTTTTGCTTATTATGGTGGAAAATAAGTATTTGGTCAGAAACAAACAATCAAGATTTCTGGCTCTCATAGACCTGTAACTTCTTCTTTAAGAGTCTCCTCTTTCCTCCACTCATTACCTGTAGTAATGGCACCTCTTTAAACTTGTTATCAGTATAAAAAGACACCTGTGCACACCCTCAAACAGTCTGACTCCAAACTCCACTATGGTGAAGACCAAAGAGCTGTCAAAGGACACCAGAAACAAAATTGTAGCCCTGCACCAGGCTGGGAAGACTGAATCTGCAATAGCCAACCAGCTTGGAGTGAAGAAATCAACAGTGGGAGCAATAATTAGAAAATGGAAGACATACAAGACCACTGATAATCTCCCTCGATCTGGGGCTCCACGCAAAATCCCACCCCGTGGGGTCAGAATGATCACAAGAACGGTGAGCAAAAATCCCAGAACCACGCGGGGGGACCTAGTGAATGAACTGCAGAGAGCTGGGACCAATGTAACAAGGCCTACCATAAGTAACACACTACGCCACCATGGACTCAGATCCTGCAGTGCCAGACGTGTCCCACTGCTTAAGCCAGTACATGTCCGGGCCCGTCTGAAGTTTGCTAGAGAGCATTTGGATGATCCAGAGGAGTTTTGGGAGAATGTCCTATGGTCTGATGAAACCAAACTGGAACTGTTTGGTAGAAACACAACTTGTCGTGTTTGGAGGAAAAAGAATACTGAGTTGCATCCATCAAACACCATACCTACTGTAAAGCATGGTGGTGGAAACATCATGCTTTGGGGCTGTTTCTCTGCAAAGGGGCCAGGACGACTGATCCGGGTACATGAAAGAATGAATGGGGCCATGTATCGTGAGATTTTGAGTGCAAACCTCCTTCCATCAGCAAGGGCATTGAAGATGAAACGTGGATGGGTCTTTCAACATGACAATGATCCAAAGCACACCGCCAGGGCAACGAAGGAGTGGCTTCGTAAGAAGCATTTCAAGGTCCTGGAGTGGCCTAGCCAGTCTCCAGATCTCAACCCTATAGAAAACCTTTGGAGGGAGTTGAAAGTCCGTGTTGCCAAGCGAAAAGCCAAAAACATCACTGCTCTAGAGGAGATCTGCATGGAGGAATGGGCCAACATACCAACAACAGTGTGTGGCAACCTTGTGAAGACTTACAGAAAACGTTTGACCTCTGTCATTGCCAACAAAGGATATATTACAAAGTATTGAGATGAAATTTTGTTTCTGACCAAATACTTATTTTCCACCATAATATGCAAATAAAATGTTAAAAAAACAGACAATGTGATTTTCTGGATTTTTTTTTCTCAGTTTGTCTCCCATAGTTGAGGTCTACCTATGATGTAAATTACAGACACCTCTCATCTTTTTAAGTGGTGGAACTTGCACTATTGCTGACTGACTAAATACTTTTTTGCCCCACTGTATATATATATATATATATATATATATATATATATATATATGTCAGTTACACACATACATATATCTTTATATTTCATTGACAGATAGCAGAATAGCAGATAATTCATGTGTCGGCTTCTGTAAAATCATTGCAGAACCCAACAGGATAGGGGACATGGTTTACATACAGTAAACCATTGCAGAACAGTTAGATTTATATATGTCAGTGTCTAGGACCGTTAGTAGCATGTGGGTGTAAAATTTGGGACCTGTGTGTATTTACTAAAAGAATGTTTTCACTGAAAAAACTGGCGTGGGCTCCGGCGCAATTTTCTGCGCCAGAGAGGGAAAGCCAGTGAATGAGGGCAGATATTAATAGCCTAGAGAGGGACCATGATTGTTGCCCCTCCCCTGGCTAAAAACATCTGCCCCATCTGCCTCCATTCACCCTAGAAAAGGCGCATCTGAGGCACTCAGCCTCTCTCTTCCCACTTGCCCTGTAGCGGTTGCATATGGGATCATAAGAGGTTAATGTCACCTTTGTATTGTAAGGTGACATTAAGCCTGGCTTAGTAATGGAGAGGTGTCAATAACACACCTATCCATTACTAATCCTAAAGTTTATAAAGGGTAAAATAAACACACACACATGCAAAATAAAGTATTTTAATGAAAAGAAAGAACACAGTTTTGCAATCTTTATTCTTCTGCCAATCCAAACAATGCCCTCGATCTCCTGTAATAAATAAAAAAGAAAAAAACAACAATATACCCATACCTGTCTGGGGTACAGTCAGTTCCACGGCGTAATCCATATCTGGCGAATATATAGTTTACAACCGTGAGTGGTGCTAATGTGACCGACCCCGGCTGTAAACCACTGGGGAATGAATGAGAAGCTGCTGGCGTCAGCATCAGTGACGTCAGCTGTTGTGAATTCTGTGGCTGAGTTCACTTCTGTGGTCACAAGTGGTATTGCAGTCTCTGGGCTTCCTCCCTCAGGTGTTTTGGTGAGCTCGTTGGCTGCCTTGCTATTTAGCTCCACCTGAGTCTGTCTTCCTTGCTCCTTGTCAATGTTCCAGTGTTGGATCTGAGCTACTGCATCTTTCCTTGGGCCTGCTGCTCTGCTAGATAAGTGCTTCTAGTTTGTTTTCTGTTTTTTTCTGTCCAGCTTGCTATTGTCTTTTGCTGGAAGCTCTGAGAAGCAGAGGGGTGCACCGCCGTGCTGTTAGTTCGGCACGGTGGGTCTTTTTGCCCCTTTGCGTGGTTTTCGTTTTAGGGTTTTTTGTAGACTGCATAGTTCTCTTTGCTATCCTCGCTCTGTCTAGAATATCGGGCCTCACTTTGCTGAATCTATTTCATTCCTACGTTTGTCTTTTCATCTTGCTAACAGTCATTATATGTGGGGGGCTGCCTATTCCTTTGGGGTATTTCTCTGAGGTAAGTCAGGCTTGTATTTCTATCTTCAGGCTAGTCAGCTCCTCAGGCAGTGCCGAGTTGCATAGGTAGTTGTTAGGCGCAATCCACTGCTGCTTATAGTTGTGTGAGGATAGATCAGGTACTGCAGTCTACAGAGATTCCACGTCTCAGAGCTCGTCCTATTGTTTTTGGTTATTGCCAGATCTCTGTATGTGCGCTGATTACTGCACGCTGTGTTGCCTGATTGCCAGCCGTAACAGTACAAGGAGCCACACCAATGATTCCCAATAGAGGGAAAAAAGAAATCCTGACATCATTTTTTTTTCTTAGCTCTGTCTTCAGTCTTTTTTTTCCCCTAGACATTAGAGTGCTTCAGGACACAGCTGTGGACATGGATATTCAGGCTCTGTGCTCCTCAATGGATAATCTCGTTGTAAATGTACAAAAGATTCAAGATACTATTGATCAGAAATCGATGCTAGAACCAAGAATTCCGATTCCTGATTTGTTTTTTGGTGACAGAACTAAGTTCCTGAGCTTCAGAAATAATTGTAAGCTATTTTTGGCCTTGAAACCTCATTCTTCTGGTAATCCTATTCAACAGGTTTTGATTATTATTTCTTTTTTGCGCGGCGACCCTCAGGACTGGGCGTTTTCTCTTGCACCAGGAGATTCTGCATTGAGTAATGTTGATGCATTTTTCCTGGCGCTCGGATTGCTTTACGATGAGCCTAATTCAGTGGATCAGGCTGAGAAAAATCTGCTGGCTTTATGCCAGGGTCAGGATGATGTAGAAGTATATTGTCAGAAATTTAGGAAATGGTCAGTACTCACTCTGTGGAATGAATCTGCACTAGCGGCTTTGTTCAGAAAGGGTCTCTCTGAAGCTCTTAAGGATGTAATGGTGGGATTTCCTATGCCTGCTGGTTTGAATGAGTCTATGTCCTTGGCCATTCAGATCGGTCGTCGCTTGCGCGAGCGTAAATCTGTGCACCATCTGGCGGTACTGCCTGAGAGTAAACCTGAGCCTATGCAGTGCGACAGGACTATGACTAAAGTAGAACGGCAAGAACACAGACGTCTGAACAGACTGTGTTTCTATTGTGGTGATTCTACTCATGCTATTTCTAATTGTCCTAAACGCACTAGGCGGTTCGATAGCTCTGCCGTTATTGGTACTGTACAGTCCAAATTCCTTTTGTCCATTACCTTAATGTGCTCTTTGTCATCGTATTCTGTCATGGCGTTTGTGGATTCAGGCGCTGCCCTGAATCTGATGGATTTGGATTATGCTAAACGTTGTGGATTTTTCTTGGAGCCTTTGCGGTGTCCTATTCCGTTGAGAGGAATTGATGCTACACCTTTGGCCAAGAATAAGCCTCAGTACTGGGCCCAGCTGACCATGTGCATGGCTCCTGCACATCAGGAAGTTATTCGCTTTCTGGTACTGCATAATTTGCATGATGTGGTCGTGTTGGGGTTGCCATGGCTACAAACCCATAATCCAGTATTGGATTGGAACTCTATGTCGGTAACCAGCTGGGGTTGTCAGGGAGTACATGGTGATGTTCCATTTTTGTCTATTTCGTCATCCATTCCTTCTGACATCCCAGAGTTCTTGTCGGACTTTCAGGATGTATTTGAAGAGTCCAAGTCTGATGCCCTACCTCCGCATAGGAATTGTGATTGTGCTATCGATTTGATTCCTGGTAGTAAATTCCCTAAGGGTCGTTTATTTAATTTGTCCGTACCTGAACACACCGCTATGCGCAGTTATGTGAAGGAGTCCCTGGAGAAGGGACATATTCGCCCATCGTCGTCACCATTGGGAGCAGGGTTCTTTTTTGTAGCCAAGAAGGATGGTTCGCTAAGACCGTGTATTGATTACCGCCTTCTTAATAAGATCACTGTTAAGTTTCAGTATCCCTTGCCATTGATTTCTGACTTGTTTGCTCGGATTAAGGGGGCTAGTTGGTTTACTAAGATTGATCTTCGTGGTGCGTATAATCTGGTGAGAATCAGGCAGGGAGATGAATGGAAAACGGCATTTAATACGCCCGAGGGTCATTTTGAGTATCTGGTGATGCCGTTCGGACTTGCCAATGCTCCATCTGTTTTTCAGTCTTTTATGCATGACATTTTCCGTGAGTATCTGGATAAATTCTTGATTGTTTACTTGGATGACATTTTGATCTTCTCAGATGATTGGGAGTCTCATGTGAAGCAAGTCAGAATGGTTTTCCAGGTACTGCGTGCTAATTCCTTGTTCGTGAAGGGATCAAAGTGTCTCTTCGGTGTGCAGAAAGTTTCATTTTTGGGGTTCATCTTTTCCCCTTCTACTATCGAGATGGATCCGGTTAAGGTTCAGGCCATCCAGGATTGGACTCAGCCGACATCTCTAAAAAGTCTGCAGAAATTCCTGGGCTTTGCTAATTTTTATCGTCGCTTCATCTGTAATTTTTCTAGCATTGCCAGACCATTGACCGATTTGACCAAGAAGGGTGCTGATTTGGTTAATTGGTCTTCTGCTGCCGTGGAAGCTTTTCAGGAGTTGAAGCATCGTTTTTGCTGTGCCCCTGTGTTGTGTCAACCTGATGTTTCTCTTCCGTTCCAGGTCGAGGTTGATGCTTCTGAGATTGGTGCAGGGGCGGTTTTGTCACAGAGAGGTTCTGGTTGCTCAGTGTTCAAACCATGTGCTTTCTTTTCCAGGAAATTTTCTGCTGCTGAGCGTAATTATGATGTGGGCAACCGAGAGTTGCTGGCCATGAAGTGGGCATTCGAGGAGTGGCGTCATTGGCTTGAGGGTGCTAAGCATCGCGTGGTGGTATTGACTGATCATAAGAACTTGACTTATCTCGAGTCTGCCAAGCGCTTGAATCCTAGACAGGCCCGTTGGTCGTTATTTTTTGCTCGTTTTGATTTTGTGATTTCATACCTTCCGGGCTCTAAAAATGTGAAGGCGGATGCTCTGTCTAGGAGTTTTGTGCCCGACTCTCCGGGGTTATCTGAGCCGGCGAGTATCCTCAAGGAAGGAGTCATTGTGTCTGCCATCTCCCCTGATTTGCGGAGAGTGTTGCAGAAATTTCAGGCTAATAAACCTGATCGTTGTCCGGCCGAGAAACTGTTCGTCCCTGATAGGTGGACTAGTAAAGTTATCTCTGAACTTCATTGTTCGGTGCTGGCCGGTCATCCAGGAATCTTTGGTACCAGGGAGTTGGTTGCTAGATCCTTCTGGTGGCCATCTCTGTCACGGGATGTGCGTGCTTTTGTGCAGTCCTGTGGAATTTGTGCTAGGGCTAAGCCCTGCTGTTCACGTGCCAGTGGGTTGCTTTTGCCCTTGCCGGTCCCGAAGAGGCCTTGGACACATATTTCGATGGATTTCATTTCTGACCTTCCCGTTTCTCAAAAAATGTCGGTCATTTGGGTGGTCTGTGATCGCTTTTCTAAAATGGTCCATCTGGTGCCCTTGGTTAAATTGCCTTCCTTGTTATGGCTGGCAATCAGGCATCACAGCGTGCAGTAATCAGCGCACATACAGAGATCTGGCAATAACCAAAAACAATAGGACGAGCTCTGAGACGTGGAATCTCTGTAGACTGCAGTACCTGATCTATCCTCACACAACTATAAGCAGCAGTGGATTGCGCCTATCAACTACCTATGCAACTCGGCACTGCCTGAGGAGCTGACTAGCCTGAAGATAGAAATACAAGCCTGACTTACCTCAGAGAAATACCCCAAAGGAATAGGCAGCCCCCCACATATAATGACTGTTAGCAAGATGAAAAGACAAACGTAGGAATGAAATAGATTCAGCAAAGTGAGGCCCGATATTCTAGACAGAGCGAGGATAGCAAAGAGAACTATGCAGTCTACAAAAAACCCTAAAACGAAAACCACGCAAAGGGGCAAAAAAGACCCACCGTGCCGAACTAACAGCACGGCGGTGCACCCCTTTGCTTCTCAGAGCTTCCAGCAAAAGTTAATAGCAAGCTGGACAGAAAAAACAGTAAACAAACTAGAAGCACTTATCTAGCAGAGCAGCAGGCCCAAGGAAAGATGCAGTAGCTCAGATCCAACACTGGAACATTGACAAGGAGCAAGGAAGACAGACTCAGGTGGAGCTAAATAGCAAGGCAGCCAACGAGCTCACCAAAACACCTGAGGGAGGAAGCCCAGAGACTGCAATACCACTTGTGACCACAGAAGTGAACTCAGCCACAGAATTCACAACAGTACCCCCCCCTTGAGGAGGGGTCACCGAACCCTCACCAGAACCCCCAGGCCGACCAGGATGAGCCACATGAAAGGCACGAACAAGATCTGGGGCATGGACATCAGAGGCAAAAACCCAGGAATTATCTTCCTGAGCATAACCCTTCCATTTGACCAGATACTGGAGTTTCCGTCTAGAGACACGAGAATCCAAAATCTTCTCCACAATATACTCCAATTCCCCCTCCACCAAAACAGGGGCAGGAGGCTCCACAGATGGAACCATAGGTGCCACGTATCTCCTCAACAACGACCTATGGAATACATTATGTATGGAAAAGGAGTCTGGGAGGGTCAGACGAAAAGACACCGGATTGAGAATCTCAGAAATCCTATACGGACCAATAAAACGAGGTTTAAATTTAGGAGAGGAAACCTTCATAGGAATATGACGAGAAGATAACCAAACCAGATCCCCAACACGAAGTTGGGGTCCCACACGGCGTCTGCGATTAGCGAAAAGCTGAGCCTTCTCCTGGGACAAGGTCAAATTGTCCACTACCTGAGTCCAGATCTGCTGCAACCTGTCCACCACATAATCCACACCAGGACAGTCCGAAGACTCAACCTGTCCTGAAGAGAAACGAGGATGGAACCCAGAATTGCAGAAAAATGGAGAGACCAAGGTAGCCGAGCTGGCCCGATTATTAAGGGCGAACTCAGCCAACGGCAAAAATGACACCCAATCATCCTGGTCAGCGGAAACAAAACATCTCAGATATGTTTCCAAGGTCTGATTGGTTCGTTCGGTCTGGCCATTAGTCTGAGGATGGAAGGTCGAGGAAAAAGATAGGTCAATGCCCATCCTACCACAAAAGGCTCGCCAGAACCTCGAGACAAACTGGGAACCTCTGTCAGAAACAATATTCTCAGGAATGCCATGTAAACGAACCACATGCTGGAAGAACAAAGGCACCAAATCAGAGGAGGAAGGCAATTTAACCAAGGGCACCAGATGGACCATTTTAGAAAAGCGATCACAGACCACCCAAATGACCGACATTTTTTGAGAAACGGGAAGGTCAGAAATGAAATCCATCGAAATATGTGTCCAAGGCCTCTTCGGGACCGGCAAGGGCAAAAGCAACCCACTGGCACGTGAACAGCAGGGCTTAGCCCTAGCACAAATTCCACAGGACTGCACAAAAGCACGCACATCCCGTGACAGAGATGGCCACCAGAAGGATCTAGCAACCAACTCCCTGGTACCAAAGATTCCTGGATGACCGGCCAGCACCGAACAATGAAGTTCAGAGATAACTTTACTAGTCCACCTATCAGGGACGAACAGTTTCTCGGCCGGACAACGATCAGGTTTATTAGCCTGAAATTTCTGCAACACTCTCCGCAAATCAGGGGAGATGGCAGACACAATGACTCCTTCCTTGAGGATACTCGCCGGCTCAGATAACCCCGGAGAGTCGGGCACAAAACTCCTAGACAGAGCATCCGCCTTCACATTTTTAGAGCCCGGAAGGTATGAAATCACAAAATCAAAACGAGCAAAAAATAACGACCAACGGGCCTGTCTAGGATTCAAGCGCTTGGCAGACTCAAGATAAGTAAGGTTCTTATGATCAGTCAAAACCACCACGCGATGCTTAGCACCCTCAAGCCAATGACTCCACTCCTCGAATGCCCACTTCATGGCCAGCAACTCTCGGTTGCCCACATCATAATTACGCTCAGCAGCAGAAAATTTCCTGGAAAAGAAAGCACATGGTTTGAACACTGAGCAACCAGAACCTCTCTGTGACAAAACCGCCCCTGCACCAATCTCAGAAGCATCAACCTCGACCTGGAACGGAAGAGAAACATCAGGTTGACACAACACAGGGGCACAGCAAAAACGACGCTTCAACTCCTGAAAAGCTTCCACGGCAGCAGAAGACCAATTAACCAAATCAGCACCCTTCTTGGTCAAATCGGTCAATGGTCTGGCAATGCTAGAAAAATTACAGATGAAGCGACGATAAAAATTAGCAAAGCCCAGGAATTTCTGCAGACTTTTTAGAGATGTCGGCTGAGTCCAATCCTGGATGGCCTGAACCTTAACCGGATCCATCTCGATAGTAGAAGGGGAAAAGATGAACCCCAAAAATGAAACTTTCTGCACACCGAAGAGACACTTTGATCCCTTCACGAACAAGGAATTAGCACGCAGTACCTGGAAAACCATTCTGACTTGCTTCACATGAGACTCCCAATCATCTGAGAAGATCAAAATGTCATCCAAGTAAACAATCAAGAATTTATCCAGATACTCACGGAAAATGTCATGCATAAAAGACTGAAAAACAGATGGAGCATTGGCAAGTCCGAACGGCATCACCAGATACTCAAAATGACCCTCGGGCGTATTAAATGCCGTTTTCCATTCATCTCCCTGCCTGATTCTCACCAGATTATACGCACCACGAAGATCAATCTTAGTAAACCAACTAGCCCCCTTAATCCGAGCAAACAAGTCAGAAATCAATGGCAAGGGATACTGAAACTTAACAGTGATCTTATTAAGAAGGCGGTAATCAATACACGGTCTTAGCGAACCATCCTTCTTGGCTACAAAAAGGAACCCTGCTCCCAATGGTGACGACGATGGGCGAATATGTCCCTTCTCCAGGGACTCCTTCACATAACTGCGCATAGCGGTGTGTTCAGGTACGGACAAATTAAATAAACGACCCTTAGGGAATTTACTACCAGGAATCAAATCGATAGCACAATCACAATTCCTATGCGGAGGTAGGGCATCAGACTTGGACTCTTCAAATACATCCTGAAAGTCCGACAAGAACTCTGGGATGTCAGAAGGAATGGATGACGAAATAGACAAAAATGGAACATCACCATGTACTCCCTGACAACCCCAGCTGGTTACCGACATAGAGTTCCAATCCAATACTGGATTATAGGTTTGTAGCCATGGCAACCCCAACACGACCACATCATGCAAATTATGCAGTACCAAAAAGCGAATAACTTCCTGATGTGCAGGAGCCATGCACATGGTCAGCTGGGCCCAGTACTGAGGCTTATTCTTGGCCAAAGGTGTAGCATCAATTCCTCTCAACGGAATAGGACACCGCAAAGGCTCCAAGAAAAATCCACAACGTTTAGCATAATCCAAATCCATCAGATTCAGGGCAGCGCCTGAATCCACAAACGCCATGACAGAATATGATGACAAAGAGCACATTAAGGTAATGGACAAAAGGAATTTGGACTGTACAGTACCAATAACGGCAGAGCTATCGAACCGCCTAGTGCGTTTAGGACAATTAGAAATAGCATGAGTAGAATCACCACAATAGAAACACAGTCTGTTCAGACGTCTGTGTTCGTGCCGTTCTACTTTATTCATAGTCCTGTCGCACTGCATAGGCTCAGGCTTACTCTCAGACAATACCGCCAGATGGTGCACAGATTTACGCTCGCGCAAGCGACGACCGATCTGAATGGCCAAGGACATAGACTCATTCAAACCAGCAGGCATAGGAAATCCCACCATTACATCCTTAAGAGCTTCAGAGAGACCCTTTCTGAACAAAGCCGCTAGTGCAGATTCATTCCACAGAGTGAGTACTGACCATTTCCTAAATTTCTGACAATATACTTCTACATCATCCTGACCCTGGCATAAAGCCAGCAGATTTTTCTCAGCTTGATCCACTGAATTAGGCTCATCGTAAAGCAATCCCAGCGCCTGGAAAAATGCATCAACATTACTCAATGCAGAATCTCCTGGTGCAAGAGAAAACGCCCAGTCCTGGGGGTCGCCGCGCAAAAAAGAAATAATAATCAAAACCTGTTGAATAGGATTACCAGAAGAATGAGGTTTCAAGGCCAAAAATAGCTTACAATTATTTCTGAAGCTCAGGAACTTAGTTCTGTCACCAAAAAACAAATCAGGAATCGGAATTCTTGGTTCTAGCATCGATTTCTGATCAATAGTATCTTGAATCTTTTGTACATTTACAACGAGATTATCCATTGAGGAGCACAGAGCCTGAATATCCATGTCCACAGCTGTGTCCTGAAGCACTCTAATGTCTAGGGGAAAAAAAAGACTGAAGACAGAGCTAAGAAAAAAAAATGATGTCAGGATTTCTTTTTTCCCTCTATTGGAAATCATTGGAGGGCTCCTTGTACAGTTATGGCTGGCAATCAGGCAACACAGCGTGCAGTAATCAGCGCACATACAGAGATCTGGCAATAACCAAAAACAATAGGACGAGCTCTGAGACGTGGAATCTCTGTAGACTGCAGTACCTGATCTATCCTCACACAACTATAAGCAGCAGTGGATTGCGCCTATCAACTACCTATGCAACTCGGCACTGCCTGAGGAGCTGACTAGCCTGAAGATAGAAATACAAGCCTGACTTACCTCAGAGAAATACCCCAAAGGAATAGGCAGCCCCCCACATATAATGACTGTTAGCAAGATGAAAAGACAAACGTAGGAATGAAATAGATTCAGCAAAGTGAGGCCCGATATTCTAGACAGAGCGAGGATAGCAAAGAGAACTATGCAGTCTACAAAAAACCCTAAAACGAAAACCACGCAAAGGGGCAAAAAAGACCCACCGTGCCGAACTAACAGCACGGCGGTGCACCCCTTTGCTTCTCAGAGCTTCCAGCAAAAGTTAATAGCAAGCTGGACAGAAAAAACAGTAAACAAACTAGAAGCACTTATCTAGCAGAGCAGCAGGCCCAAGGAAAGATGCAGTAGCTCAGATCCAACACTGGAACATTGACAAGGAGCAAGGAAGACAGACTCAGGTGGAGCTAAATAGCAAGGCAGCCAACGAGCTCACCAAAACACCTGAGGGAGGAAGCCCAGAGACTGCAATACCACTTGTGACCACAGAAGTGAACTCAGCCACAGAATTCACAACACTTCCTCCTCTGATTTGGTGCCTTTGTTCTTCCAGCATGTGGTTCGTTTACATGGCATTCCTGAGAATATTGTTTCTGACAGAGGTTCCCAGTTTGTCTCGAGGTTCTGGCGAGCCTTTTGTGGTAGGATGGGCATTGACCTATCTTTCTCCTCGGCCTTCCATCCTCAGACTAATGGCCAGACCGAACGAACCAATCAGACCTTGGAAACATATCTGAGATGTTTTGTTTCCGCTGACCAGGATGATTGGGTGTCATTTTTGCCGTTGGCTGAGTTCGCCCTTAATAATCGGGCCAGCTCGGCTACCTTGGTCTCTCCATTTTTCTGCAATTCTGGGTTCCATCCTCGTTTCTCTTCAGGACAGGTTGAGTCTTCGGACTGTCCTGGTGTGGATTCTGTGGTGGACAGGTTGCAGCAGATCTGGACTCAGGTAGTGGACAATTTGACCTTGTCCCAGGAGAAGGCTCAGCTTTTCGCTAATCGCAGACGCCGTGTGGGACCCCGACTTCGTGTTGGGGATTTGGTTTGGTTATCTTCTCGTCATATTCCTATGAAGGTTTCCTCTCCTAAATTTAAACCTCGTTTTATTGGTCCGTATAGGATTTCTGAGATTCTCAATCCGGTGTCTTTTCGTCTGACCCTCCCAGACTCCTTTTCCATACATAATGTATTCCATAGGTCGTTGTTGAGGAGATACGTGGCACCTATGGTTCCATCTGTGGAGCCTCCTGCCCCTGTTTTGGTGGAGGGGGAATTGGAGTATATTGTGGAGAAGATTTTGGATTCTCGTGTCTCTAGACGGAAACTCCAGTATCTGGTCAAATGGAAGGGTTATGCTCAGGAAGATAATTCCTGGGTTTTTGCCTCTGATGTCCATGCCCCAGATCTTGTTCGTGCCTTTCATGTGGCTCATCCTGGTCGGCCTGGGGGTTCTGGTGAGGGTTCGGTGACCCCTCCTCAAGGGGGGGGTACTGTTGTGAATTCTGTGGCTGAGTTCACTTCTGTGGTCACAAGTGGTATTGCAGTCTCTGGGCTTCCTCCCTCAGGTGTTTTGGTGAGCTCGTTGGCTGCCTTGCTATTTAGCTCCACCTGAGTCTGTCTTCCTTGCTCCTTGTCAATGTTCCAGTGTTGGATCTGAGCTACTGCATCTTTCCTTGGGCCTGCTGCTCTGCTAGATAAGTGCTTCTAGTTTGTTTTCTGTTTTTTTCTGTCCAGCTTGCTATTGTCTTTTGCTGGAAGCTCTGAGAAGCAGAGGGGTGCACCGCCGTGCTGTTAGTTCGGCACGGTGGGTCTTTTTGCCCCTTTGCGTGGTTTTCGTTTTAGGGTTTTTTGTAGACTGCATAGTTCTCTTTGCTATCCTCGCTCTGTCTAGAATATCGGGCCTCACTTTGCTGAATCTATTTCATTCCTACGTTTGTCTTTTCATCTTGCTAACAGTCATTATATGTGGGGGGCTGCCTATTCCTTTGGGGTATTTCTCTGAGGTAAGTCAGGCTTGTATTTCTATCTTCAGGCTAGTCAGCTCCTCAGGCAGTGCCGAGTTGCATAGGTAGTTGTTAGGCGCAATCCACTGCTGCTTATAGTTGTGTGAGGATAGATCAGGTACTGCAGTCTACAGAGATTCCACGTCTCAGAGCTCGTCCTATTGTTTTTGGTTATTGCCAGATCTCTGTATGTGCGCTGATTACTGCACGCTGTGTTGCCTGATTGCCAGCCGTAACAGTCAGCGCAGCCTCGCAGCATATTCTATCTTTCCAGTTGTTAACATGTCAGTGTGATTTTACTGTACGCCAGACATGAATTGCTGGCTTTTCAAAGGACACCGGTGCGTAAAAATTGGACAGCACTCCCATGGTGCGAGTGCTGTGCGATTTTTTTTTTTTTTTTATTGCACCCATTAACTTACATTGGCGAGTCTCGTCCGAGATACACAGCAATACACAGCATGCTGCGATTTTTTTTCTCAGTCCGATTTCAGCTGAAAAAAATAAATAGATGAGATGTAACTCATTGAATAACATTGTTCCAAGTGCAATCCGATTTTTTATCGGATTGCACTTGTCCATATTTCTCTCAAGTGAGTATGTGCCCTAAGGCAAGTAGTGGGAGGATAGAAGTAGTAGTCTGCGCTGGTGATGTAATTCAAGAACCCAGAAGACGTTGTACAGGATTGACCATGCAGTTTATTCTCAACACATTTCAAAGTTGGACCAACTTCTTCATCAGGACAAAACACAATATCATGGACTACCCCTTAAACTACCCAAAAAATATTAATTATACTCAAAATAAGCGAAAAGGGATCAATGAGAAATAATTCTGACAGATGACGCCAGGGTCACTTTAAAGAGCTTTTCCAGGCTTATCAAACTGAAATCCCATCTTAGGATAGGTGATCAATAGATTAGTGGAGGTATATTGCCGGCCGCCCCCAATCATCAGCACTTTGCAGCTCCCGCTGATGTACACAGTGTACAGCACCATTCACCGTGTAGTGGCCATCCATGGGTACTGCAACTTAGCTTCCATTCACTTCTATAGGAGCCAAGCTGAAGTACCGCAGAATGTTAGCCCTACAGAGCTGAGCTGTTCAGCTCCGTCCACCCCTCTGTTCACTGAAAACAGCTAATATGTGGGGGCACCTAGTGTAAGACCCCCCAACAATCTGACAGTGATCACTTACATGTAATATAGCATATGCTGCAACAAATTAAGTTTTATGACGTATTTTTCTGCTCGTTTCAGATAAGTTTCTATTTTTATCTTTTATGAACTGCTTTTGTGGCCAGCTTCATTTTCCAAGAAAAGTTCCATTCAGGCTCAGATGAGAAGCCTTGAACTACAGTCACCTCTGTCACTGAAGAGGTTAATAAATATCCTATACATATTACATATTACCGCTATACAAACACTTTAATGACATGCATGGGCTCTGCAGAAACACAAACAGCTATTATACCTATTGGATCTCACATTAATGTGTTGCCCATTCCTAAGAACAAGTTGAGAGGCCGTAGTAGATGTAAAATACCCACGTGTGATATCAGGCAGTATCCATTAGTGCGCTGTTGTGATTATCAAATGTTTATGCCTTTTTCTGTAATTTAGATCCTTTACAGCAATTATGTAATTACTGACTAAAATAGAAAAATGCATTCAGCCATAAGTGCTGCAGGAGAGTGAGGTTACACTGCCCTCTACAGTGCAGGGCGGACATTGCAACTGGTTATCAAGGCTACTAATAAAGCAGAATCGATCCCATCCCATATCTATCTATCTATCTATCTATCTATCTATCTATCTATCTATCTATCTATCTATCTATCTATCTATCTATCTATCATAAGAAAAAAAAGGTAGGCAGAACTCCAATATTTACCAAAGCAAGTGGATTTTATTTAGCCCATATGGCATAGCGACATTTCGGCTCACATGATCCTTTTTCTAGCAGTGTAAAAGGCTCATATGAACTGAAACTTCACCACGCCATATGGACTAAATAAAGTCCACTTGCCTATCTATCTATCTATCTATCTATCTATCTATCTATCTATCTATCTATCTATCTATCTATCTATCTATCTGTAGCTCCAGGGCCGCTATCAGGTCATTACTGCCCTTACTGGCATATGGGGCCCCACTCTGCTCCCTGGGCCCCCGGAGCAAGAAGATCCTTCCTGTGCAGTAAATGAATGTGCTCGGACGCATGTTCAGTTAAAATCTAGTGCGGTGCGGGCTGGCAGCTGATGTCAGCACACACGTCTATGACATATGATGTCACTGTCATACGCCAGCGAGTCCGCGCTTCAAATGGATGGAGGAAATGATAACACTGAATTGCGACCAGGTAAGGAGAAAGTGCTTTTTTTTAAATTTAAAGCGGCAAGCCATAATATGTTTGGGCTGCAAGATGGATGCACATGGTGCAGGATCATGGGGCAAAATGAAGACAGATGGGACAGGAAGATGGGGCAGGGTGGAAACACATGGGTCAGGAACATGGGGCAGGATGGAGACACATATAACACCCCAGGGTCCTGGTTGTTACAGTGGCATTGCTTTCCTCACGGGGAGAGTGATGTCATGCTTGGAGGCGATGAAGGATTCCTTTAACAGGTATTCAGCACATACAACATAGTTCTGACTGCAGGCCAGAAGGGGGAGCTCTACACCCAACTTCAGGGGAGCTGCTCCCTCTGGTCGGGAGGAGGAGTCAGTTGCTAGACAGTTACTAGGCAGTTAGAGTTAGACAGTTGGTGAGAGGAGAGCAAGGTGTGAGGAAGGAAAACTGAGGCCGTGCAGACAAGTTATTCTGTAGCTCCTGGGAAGGAAAAAGAGAGCAGAGTAACTTGTAAATAGACTGAAAGGAGGAAGAAGCACAGGCAAGTGACAACTGGGAAGGACAGCTACAATTGGGCTACCTCCCTGCAGAACGAAGATTCCAGTAGCTGGAAGACCGAGGTTGTGAGGGACTCCAAGACTTAATATATCCCCCAATAGTATATAACACAGCCTCCCCCATAGAATGTAGTATACCTCCAATAGTATATAGCACAGCCTCCCCCATAGAATAGAATATACCCCCATAGTATATAACACAGTCTCCCCATAGAATATAATATACCCCCAAAAGTATATAACACAGCCACATAGTATATAACACAGCCTCCCCCATAGAATATAATATATCCCCCATAGTATATAGTACAGCCCGCACATTATATAGCACAGCCCACACAGTATATAGCACAACCCGCACAGTGTATAGAACAGCCCGCACGGTATATAGCACAGTCCGCACAGTATATAGCACAGCCCACACATTATATAGCACAGCCCACACAGTATATAGCACAACCCGCACAGTGTATAGCACAGCCCGCATGGTATATAGCACAGCCCACACAGTATATTGCACAGCCCACACAGTATATAACACAGCCCGCACAGTATATAGCACAGCCCACACAGTATATAGCACAGCCCGCATCCCTTCACCCGAGAATGGCCCCACAGTCCAGTACTCTGTTATAGTGAAAAAAACACTCCTCACCTCTCCTTGTGCCTGCACTGTTCCTTGTTCCTGTCTCAGCGGCAGCACTGCCTGGCACACAGTGAGTGTGCGATGACGTCATCGCGCACCCACAGAGGCAGAGCAGGGAATGATGGGAGAGGAAGCATCAGCTGATGCTGTCTCCTCCATCATTGCTTTGAACTGTACCAGTAGATGCCAGTATAGTTCAATGCAGCAGCGGTGGGGGAGTTGGCGCTGGTGGCAGGTGGGCCCCCTGTCTCACAGGGGCCCCATAGCAGCTGAGTGATGTGCCACTAGCTGAGGGCCCTGGGGGAGGGGGGCCCTAGGCAGCTGCCTGGTCTGCCTGCCCCTAACGCCGGCCCTGTGTATAATATCATTGATGATCCCTGTATTACCTGTAAACTGACAATATATATAGAACTCTAGTGTATATTGTCACTGGTGATCACTGTAATATCTGTACACTGACACTATATACAGAGTTCCTGTGCATAATGTCACTGGTGATCACTATTACCTGTACACTATATACAGAGCTCTTGTTTATAATGTTACTGGTTACTATGTTACTATAACAATAAATAATAATAATACTGGTGATCTCTGTATAATCTGTACACTACCACTGTATACTATGTACAGAGCTCCTGGGTATAATGTCACTTAGCATTGTGTTTTTTTTTTAAATTCTCAGTATTGTAGTATTCAGTTACTATGTGATGGTAATATGTGGTCTGGTCATGGTTTGCTGGTATTTCTTCTTGTATGTGGTATTATTCTGTAACTATGTGGTGGTAATATGTGATTTGGTCATGGTGTGGCGGTATTTGTTCCTTGTATGTGGTATTATTCTGTCACTGAGGTGGTAATATGTGGTCCGGCCATGGTGTGGCAGTATTTGTTCCTTGCATGTGGTATTATTGGGCACTATATGGTGGCAATATGTGGTCTGGTCATGGTGTGACGATATTTGTCCCTTGTATGTGATATTAATAGTCATTTTAAATAAATACCAAAAAAGAGTATTAGATATTTTAAGAAATGTTTAATAAGATTCAGTAGAGCAGGGCCCGGCCAATAGAGTCTACTGTTGTGAATTCTGTGGCCAAGCTCCCTCCTGTGGTCGAGAGTGGTACTTCGGCTGGTTCTGTCTATGAGCTTCCTTTGGTGGATGAGAGTGGTACTGCGGCTTCTGAGTTTCCTTCCTCAGGTGATGAGGTTAAGTCGTTAGGAGCTGCTCTATTTAACTCCACCTGGTGCTTTGATCCTGGCCTCCAGTCAATGTTCTAGTATTGGTCTTGCTTCCTCCTGGATCGTTCCTGTGGCCTGTCTTCCTGCATAAGCTAAGTTTTGCTTGTGTTATTTTTGTTTGCTATTTTTTCTGTCCAGCTTGCTATATTGGTTTTTCTTGCTTGCTGGAAGCTCTGAGACGCAGAGGGAGCACCTCCGTACCGTTAGTCGGTGCGGAGGGTCTTTTTGCCCCTCTGCGTGGTTGTTTGTAGGTTTTTGTGTTGACCGCAAAGCTATCTTTCCTATCCTCGGTCTATTCAGTAAGTCGGGCCTCACTTTGCTAAATCTATTTCATCTCTGTGTTTGTATTTTCATCTTTACTCACAGTCATTATATGTGGGGGGCTGCCTTTTCCTTTGGGGAATTTCTCTGAGGCATGGTAGGCTTATTTTTCTATCTTCAGGGCTAGTTAGTTTCTCAGGCTGTGCCGAGTTGCATAGGGAGCGTTAGGCACAATCCACGGCTACCTCTAGTGTGGTGTGATAGGATTAGTGATTGCGGTCAGCAGAGTTCCCACGTCTCAGAGCTCGTCCTATGTTTTTGGTAATTGTCAGGTCACTTTGTGTGCTCTGAACTTCAATGTCCATTGTGGTTCTGAATTACCTGTTCATAACAGTACTGGAGGCCCAAAGTACTAATGCTTCTCAATAGAGGGAAAAGAGAAGTTCTGAGACCATTTTTTTTCTTTGCACTGTGTTCTGTCTTTCTTTTCCCCTTTACATCAGGGTGGTTCAGAACACAGGTGTGGACATGGACATTCAAGGTCTGTTCTCTTTGATGGATAATCTCGCTATAAATGTACAGAATATTCAAGATTTAGTGGTTCAGAATCCTATGTTAGAACCTAAAATTCCTATTCCTGAGTTATTTTCTGGAGATAGAGCTAAGTTTTTGAATTTTAAACATAATTGTAATCTATTTCTGGCTTTGAAACCCCGCTCCTCTGGTGACCCAGTTCAACAAGTTAAGATCATTATTTCTTTATTACGTGGCGACCCTCAAGACTGGGCATTTTCCCTTGCGCCAGGAGATCCTGCATTGTGTAATATTGATGCGTTTTTTCTGGCGCTCGGATTGCTGTACGACGAACCTAATTCAGTGGATCAGGCAGAGAAAAATTTGCTGGCTCTGTGTCAGGGTCAGGATGAGATAGAGATTTATTGTCAGAAGTTTAGAAAGTGGTCCGTGCTCACTCAATGGAATGAATGTGCGCTGGCAGCTATTTTCAGAAAGGGTCTCTCTGAAGCCCTTAAGGATGTCATGGTGGGATTTCCTATGCCTGCTGGTCTGAATGAGTCTATGTCTTTGGCCATTCAGATCGGTCGACGCTTGCGCGAGCGTAAATCTGTGCACCATTTGGCGGTATTATCTGAGCATAAACCTGAGCCTATGCAGTGCGATAGGACTTTGACCAGAGCTGAAAGGCAAGAACACAGACGTCAGAATGGGCTGTGTTTCTACTGTGGTGATTCCACTCATGCTATCTCCGATTGTCCTAAGCGCACTAAGCGGTTCGCTAGGTCTGCCACCATTGGTACGGTACAGTCGAAATTTCTTTTGTCCGTTACTTTGATCTGCTCTTTGTCTTCCTATTCTGTCATGGCATTTGTGGATTCAGGCGCTGCCCTGAATTTGATGGACTTGGAGTTTGCTAGGCGCTGTGGGTTTGTCTTGGAGCCCTTGCAGTGTCCTATTCCATTGAGAGGAATTGATGCTACGCCTTTGGCCAAGAATAAGCCTCAGTATTGGACCCAGCTGACCATGTGCATGGCTCCTGCGCACCAGGAGGATATTCGCTTTCTGGTGTTGCATAATCTGCATGATGTGGTCGTGTTGGGGTTGCCATGGCTACAAGTCCATAACCCAGTATTAAATCTATGTCGGTGTCCAGCTGGGGTTGTCAGGGGGTACATGGTGATGTTCCATTTCTGTCTATCTCATCATCCACCCCTTCTGAGGTCCCAGAGTTCTTGTCTTATTACCGGGATGTATTCGATGAGCCCAAGTCCAATGCCCTACCTCCGCATAGGGATTGTGATTGTGCTATCGATTTGATTCCTGGTAGTAAGTTTCCTAAGGGTCGACTGTTTAATTTATCTGTACCTGAGCACGCTATGCGGAGTTACGTGAAGGAGTCTTTGGAGAAGGGTCATATTCGCCCGTCATCGTCGCCATTGGGAGCGGGGTTCTTTTTTGTGGCCAAGAAGGATGGTTCGCTGAGACCTTGTATTGATTACCGCCTTCTAAATAAAATTACGGTCAAATTTCAGTACCCCTTGCCGCTGCTGTCTGATTTGTTTGCTCGGATTAAGGGGGCTAGTTGGTTCACCAAGATAGATCTTCGTGGTGCGTATAATCTTGTGCGTATTAAACGGGGCGATGAATGGAAAACAGCATTTAATACGCCCGAAGGCCATTTTGAGTACCTGGTTATGCCATTTGGACTTTCTAATGCTCCATCAGTGTTTCAGTCCTTTATGCATGACATCTTCCCAGAGTACCTGGATAAATTCCTGATTGTATACTTGGATGATATTTTGGTCTTCTCGGATGATTGGGAGTCTCATGTGAAGCAGGTCAGAATGGTGTTCCAGGTCCTGCGTGCTAATTCTTTGTTTGTGAAGGGGTCAAAGTGTCTCTTTGGTGTTCAGAAGATTTCATTTTTGGGGTTCATTTTTTCTCCTTCTATTATCGAGATGGACCCTGTTAAAGTTCAGGCCATTTATGATTGGACTCAGCCAACATCTCTGAAGAGTCTGCAGAAGTTCTTGGGCTTTGCTAATTTTTATCGTCGCTTCATCGCTAATTTTTCTAGTATTGCTAAACCGTTGACTGATTTAACCAAGAAGGGTGCTGATGTGGTCAATTGGTCTTCTGCTGCTGTGGAAGCTTTTCAGGAGTTGAAGCGTCGTTTTTCTTCTGCCCCTGTGTTGTGCCAACCAGATGTTTCGCTTCCGTTCCAGGTCGAGGTTGATGCTTCCGAAATTGGAGCAGGGGCTGTTTTGTCGCAGAGAAGTTCTGATTGCTCGGTGATGAAACCATGCGCCTTCTTTTCCAGGAAATTTTCGCCTGCTGAGCGAAATTATGATGTTGGCAATCGAGAGTTGCTAGCCATGAAGTGGGCATTCGAGGAGTGGCGTCAGTGGCTTGAAGGAGCTAAGCATCGCGTGGTGGTCTTGACTGATCACAAAAACTTGACTTATCTCGAGTCTGCCAAACGGTTGAATCCTAGACAGGCTCGTTGGTCGCTGTTTTTCTCCCGTTTTGACTTTGTGGTTTCGTACCTTCCGGGCTCTAAAAATGTGAAGGCGGATGCCCTGTCTAGGAGTTTTGTGCCCGATTCTCGGGGTTTGCCTGAGCCGGCGGGTATTCTCAAAGAGGGGATAATTTTGTCTGCCATCTCCCCTGATTTGTGGCGGGTGCTGCAAAAATTTCAGGCTAATAGACCTGACCGCTGCCCAGCGGAGAAACTGTTTGTCCCTGATAGGTGGACGAATAAAGTTATCTCTGAGGTTCATTGTTCGGTGTTGGCTGGTCATCCTGGAATCTTTGGTACCAGAGATTTGGTGGCTAGATCCTTTTGGTGGCCGTCTCTGTCGCGGGATGTGCGTTCTTTTGTGCAGTCCTGTGGGATTTGTGCTCGGGCTAAGCCCTGCTGTTCTCGTGTCAGTGGGTTGCTTTTGCCCTTGCCGGTCCCGAAGAGGCCTTGGACACATATCTCTATGGATTTTATTTCGGATCTCCCCGTCTCTCAAAGAATGTCGGTCATTTGGGTGGTTTGTGATCGCTTCTCTAAGATGGTCCATTTGGTGCCCTTGTCTAAATTGCCTTCCTCCTCTGATTTGGTGCCGTTGTTTTTCCAGCATGTGGTTCGTTTACATGGCATTCCAGAGAACATCGTTTCTGACAGAGGTTCCCAGTTTGTTTCGAGGTTTTGGCGAGCCTTTTGTGCTAGGATGGGCATTGATTTGTCTTTTTCCTCGGCTTTCCATCCTCAGACAAATGGCCAGACTGAACGAACCAATCAGACCTTGGAAACATATCTGAGATGTTTTGTTTCTGCTGATCAGGATGATTGGGTGTCCTTTTTGCCTTTGGCTGAGTTCGCCCTTAATAATCGGGCCAGCTCGGCTACTTTGGTTTCGCCGTTTTTCTGCAATTCTGGGTTCCACCCTCGTTTCTCTTCAGGGCAGGTTGAGTCTTCGGACTGTCCTGGTGTGGATACTGTGGTGGATAGGTTGCAGCAGATTTGGACTCATGTAGTGGACAATCTGACTTTGTCCCAGGAGAAGGCTCAACGTTTCGCTAACCGCAGGCGCTGTGTGGGTCCCCGACTTCGTGTTGGGGATTTGGTTTGGTTGTCATTTCGTTATATTCCTATGAAGGTTTCCTCTCCTAAATTTAAGCCTCGATTCATTGGTCCATATAGGATTTCTGAGGTTCTTAATACTGTGTCTTTTCGTTTGACTCTTCCAGCTTCTTTTTCCATCCATAACGTGTTCCATAGGTCATTGTTGCGGAGATACGTGGCACCTGTGGTTCCATCTATTGATCCTCCTGCTCCGGTTTTGGTTGAAGGGGAATTGGAGTATATAGTGGAGAAGATTTTGGATTCTCGTGTTTCGAGACGGAAACTCCAGTATCTGGATAAGTGGAAAGGTTATGGTCAGGAAGATAATTCCTGGGTCTTTGCCTCTGATGTCCATGCTGCCGATCTGGTTCGTGCCTTTCATGTGGCTCATCCTGGTCGGCCTGGGGGCTCTGGTGAGGGTTCGGTGACCCCTCCTCAAGGGGGGGGTACTGTTGTGAATTCTGTGGCCAAGCTCCCTCCTGTGGTCGAGAGTGGTACTTCGGCTGGTTCTGTCTATGAGCTTCCTTTGGTGGATGAGAGTGGTACTGCGGCTTCTGAGTTTCTTTCCTCAGGTGATGAGGTTAAGTCGTTAGGTGCTGCTCTATTTAACTCCACCTGGTGCTTTGATCCTGGCCTCCAGTCAATGTTCTAGTATTGGTCTTGCTTCCTCCTGGATCGTTCCTGTGGCCTGTCTTCCTGCATAAGCTAAGTTTTGCTTGTGTTATTTTTGTTTGCTATTTTTTCTGTCCAGCTTGCTATATTGGTTTTTCTTGCTTGCTGGAAGCTCTGAGACGCAGAGGGAGCACCTCCGTACCGTTAGTCGGTGCGGAGGGTCTTTTTGCCCCTCTGCGTGGTTGTTTGTAGGTTTTTGTGTTGACCGCAAAGCTATCTTTCCTATCCTCGGTCTATTCAGTAAGTCGGGCCTCACTTTGCTAAATCTATTTCATCTCTGTGTTTGTATTTTCATCTTTACTCACAGTCATTATATGTGGGGGGCTGCCTTTTCCTTTGGGGAATTTCTCTGAGGCATGGTAGGCTTATTTTTCTATCTTCAGGGCTAGTTAGTTTCTCAGGCTGTGCCGAGTTGCATAGGGAGCGTTAGGCGCAATCCACGGCTACCTCTAGTGTGGTGTGATAGGATTAGGGATTGCGGTCAGCAGAGTTCCCACGTCTCAGAGCTCGTCCTATGTTTTTGGTAATTGTCAGGTCACTTTGTGTGCTCTGAACTTCAATGTCCATTGTGGTTCTGAATTACCTGTTCATAACAGTCTACCTTGGCGTTGTGGCGGATTAAAAAAATCTTGTGGCCAAAAAACAAAAGCTGCTGGCTATGTATGTGATCTGGTGATGGGAACTGTTAATGTGTGATTGGTGAGGAAGTGGTGTAGAAGTGGAGTTTTTCCAAGAGTGGGTAGTGGCACTGTGGAATATTCGAGGGTTTGTCGCACCCATCACTATTCAAGGCAAGAATCTGCTAAGACAGCTCTCTTACGAAAATACTGACTGGGATGCTCCACTGCCGTCCTAGAAACAACAAAGATGGGAGGCTTGGAAGAAGTCACTGAAGGTCCTAGAACAACTCCAAGTCCCATGGAGTTGGGCTGGGTTGTAGCCAGGGCAAAGTCTCAAGGTGGCCTGACAATTTTTCCAGTATGGGTCCCTGAAACTCCAGGTGGCAGCCCTGTGTATCTCTATTTATCTCTCCTTCTCTCTCTTTAGCTATATCTATCTATCTATCTCTCTCTCCTGGGAGCCAGAGCGCAGAGCCGGGTACAGGGAGCCTGAGGCTATAGTGGAACTCTAGGACACTTAGCAGAACTGGAGGGCATAGGACTGTATGTTAATTGCCAGCATCAATTCTGAGGTGAGGCAGTAACTTTAGAGCCCGGGGCATGATAAAGTCCCTATAAACAGGCTCGAACTGCCTATCATACAAACATCTGTCTTAGGACAGGAGAGAGGGGACTTGCACTGAGCTTCAAGCAGCAGAGACCTAACCAACTAAACAGCGCAAGTAGGAAAGGCTTACGGACCTCACCTGGGAGAGGGGTCTCCTATTGTCTCAAAGCCGGCCAGACCACAGCTACCCTGCACTTGGTACCCTGGACTGAGGAATACTACTACCATCAGTAAACCAGGTAAAGACTTTGCAAACCTGTGTCCTCGTTCTTTGCTCATTTATTGGCTTACACCATCTTGCCATACACTTGGGAAGCCCTCGGGGCCCCGCTTAACCTGTGGGAAGCGTCACCATCTAGCCGCCCTACCATCACCCCAGAGGAACCCTTTAAGCGGTGTCGGTCCCCACTGACCGAACACCACAGGTGGCGTCACGAACAATAGACTTTATTCACAATACCCTTTAAAAGACCTTTCCCCATTAATTGGGTGCCCAGGGCCACAGACCGGGTCGCAGCCACCGTGACATCCCCTTTAAGTACCGGACCCGGTACCGAGTACCCCGCGGCCCAGACGGGCGTTCCATATCTATCTATTCAGGGGCAGACACTGACAGCTTGGGGCCCCAGTGCAAGAAATGTGTCTGGGCTCCCTCCTTTTATGGCAACAAAGCTATATATACAGTTGTGCCCAAAAGTTTACATACCCCGGCAGAATTTTTGCTTTCTTGGCCTTTTTTCAGAGAATATGAATGATAACACCAAAACTTTCCCCATTCATGCATAGTGGTTGGGTTAAGACATATATTGTCAAACTACTGTGTTTTCTCTTTTTAAATCATAATGACAACCCAAAACATCCAACTGACCCAACTGTGTATATATATATATATATATATACAGTGGGGCAAAAAAGTATTTAGTCAGTCAGCAATAGTGCAAGTTCCACCACTTAAAAAGATGAGAGGCGTCTGTAATTTACATCATAGGTAGACCTCAACTAAGGGAGACAAACTGAGAAAAAAAAATCCAGAAAATCACATTGTCTGTTTTTTTAACATTTTATTTGCATATTATGGTGGAAAATAAGTATTTGGTCAGAAACAAAATTTCATCTCAATACTTTGTAATATATCCTTTGTTGGCAATGACAGAGGTCAAACGTTTTCTGTAAGTCTTCACAAGGTTGCCACACACTGTTGTTGGTATGTTGGCCCATTCCTCCATGCAGATCTCCTCTAGAGCAGTGATGTTTTTGGCTTTTCACTTGGCAACACGGACTTTCAACTCCCTCCAAAGGTTTTCTATAGGGTTGAGATCTGGAGACTGGCTAGGCCACTCCAGGACCTTGAAATGCTTCTTACGAAGCCACTCCTTCGTTGCCCTGGCGGTGTGCTTTGGATCATTGTCATGTTGAAAGACCCAGCCACGTTTCATCTTCAATGCCCCTGCTGATGGAAGGAGGTTTGCACTCAAAATCTCACGATACATGGCCCCATTCATTCTTTCATGTACCCGGATCAGTCATCCTGGCCCCTTTGCAGAGAAACAGCCCCAAAGCATGATGTTTCCACCACCATGCTTTACAGTAGGTATGGTGTTTGATGGATGCAACTCAGTATTCTTTTTCCTCCAAACACGACAAGTTGTGTTTCTACCAAACAGTTCCAGTTTGGTTTCATCAGACCATAGGACATTCTCCCAAAACTCCTCTGGATCATCCAAATGCTCTCTAGCAAACTTCAGACGGGCCCGGACATGTACTGGCTTAAGCAGTGGGACACGTCTGGCACTGCAGGATCTGAGTCCATGGTGGCGTAGTGTGTTACTTATGGTAGGCCTTGTTACATTGGTCCCAGCTCTCTGCAGTTCATTCACTAGGTCCCCCCGCATGGTTCTGGGATTTTTGCTCACCGTTCTTGTGATCATTCTGACCCCACGGGGTGGGATTTTGCGTGGAGCCCCAGATCGAGGGAGATTATCAGTGGTCTTGTATGTCTTCCATTTTCTAATTATTGCTCCCACTGTTGATTTCTTCACTCCAAGCTGGTTGGCTATTGCAGATTCAGTCTTCCCAGCCTGGTGCAGGGCTACAATTTTGTTTCTGGTGTCCTTTGACAGCTCTTTTGTCTTCACCATAGTGGAGTTTGGAGTCAGACTGTTTGAGGGTGTGCACAGGTGTCTTGTTATACTGATAACAAGTTTAAACAGGTGCCATTACTACAGGTAATGAGTGGAGGAAAGAGGAGACTCTTAAAGAAGAAGTTACAGGTCTGTGAGAGCCAGAAATCTTGATTGTTTGTTTCTGACCAAATACTTATTTTCCACCATAAAATGCAAATAAAATGTTAAAAAAACAGACAATGTGATTTTCTGGATTTTTTTTTCTCAGTTTGTCTCCCATAGTTGAGGTCTACCTATGATGTAAATTACAGACGCCTCTCATCTTTTTAAGTGGTGGAACTTGCACTATTGCTGACTGACTAAATACTTTTTTGCCCCACTGTATATATATATATAGCCACACCCAATATACATTTATGTATATTACATAGTCTCCTTTATTATGTAAATTGACGGCCCTTATTACACAGTGCCCTCTCATGTTATGTACAGCACCGTCCCTTATATATCAGATTATATAGAGCCCTTTCTTTATTACATACCACCCTGTCTTGTTAGATGTATAATGCAATGACGGCTGATGGAGCATGGGAAAGCTTCTTTTCTAATGGAGGAGCTGATGGACTGGTCGTCTGGCCACCGACTCCTCCATCAACAGTCATTTTATATCTAACAAGAAAGGGGACTATGTAATAAAAGAGGATGCTGTGAATAACAAAAATATCAAGACCACACTATGTAAGAGACAGTGCTGTACATAACAGCAGAGGAAGCTATATAAGGATGGCACCATATATAACTAGAGAGGATGGTGCTTAATAAAGGAATGGTGTTACACATAATAAAAGAAAGGAAAGGAAACTATGTAACTAGGGATGGTGTTATACATAATAAGTGCATATTCTATATACTAAGGACTGTGCTATACATAGTAAGTGAGTATACTATATTTTAAAGGACCGTGCTATACATAATAAGTGAGAACACTATATAATAAGAAACTCTGCTACACATAATAAAGCTACATTCCTGTATCTGTTGTGGTAGAATGGCTCACTTGGCTGGACACAGAGGTATAACTGGAACAGTGTCTCTTTAAGAAAAGGCTTGGTTTATTGTAGCAGCATAAACCAAGCTGGGAAAGTAAATACAACTACACAGGATGAGCTTCAACTCCTGGAATGCCTTCTCCACTTCAGAGGACCATTTGACCATCGTCGACTTTGTGCCTTTGAGAAAATCAGTCAATGGGGATGCTATCATTGCGAAGTTCCGGATAAATCGCCGATTATATCCCACCCTTCATAGGAATGCCCTGACCTGCTTTTTGGAGACCAGCTGTGGCCACTTCTGGATTTCCTCCACTTTGTCCACTTGTGGCTTTATCTTGCCTCTTGCCATGATATAGCCCAAATACTTAGCCTCCTTTTTCCCGAGGGTGCACTTCTTTGGGTTTATGGTAAACCCCGCATTCCTCAGTGCATCGAGTACCGCTTGGACCTTCGCAAAATGACTTCCCAATCCGGGCAGAAAATCACAATGCCGTCCAAATAAGCAGCGGCATACTTGTGAAGGACTAGTATCTGGTCCATAGCCCTCTGGAAGGTGGCTGGGGTTCCTTGTAGTCCGAATGGCATCTGGGTATATTGAAAGCACCTGTCAGGTGCAGAAAAAAGCATCTTCTCCTTGGCACTTGGAGACAGGAGAATTTGCCAGTACTCCTTTGTTAGATTCAGGGTGGTAATGTGCCTGGCTGACGCCAGACTCTCAATAAGCTCATCATCTCAGAGCATTGGATATGCGACGAACAGGGACAGCTCATTAAGCTTTCAGTAATCGTTACAGAAGCACCACTCTCCATTCGGCTTCGGCACCAGGACAATAGGGCTGGACCAGCCGCTCTTTGACTCCTCGATGACACCAAGGCTCAACATTCTCTTCACCTCCTGGGAGATCACCTCGCGTCGAGCTTCAGGAATCCGATACGGCCTTTGGTTCATCCTCACATGTGGTTCAGTCAGGATCTCGTGCTCCACCACCACCTGTGTGCATCCTGGTAACTCTGAAAACAGGTGTCAGTTCCGCTGAAGCAGCTCACGGCACTGTTGTTTCTGGACCGGCGACAATGTCTCTGCCACTGTGACATCCTCGATCTTGGCTTCAGGATGGGCCCCTAGGCATGGTGCTTCTACTGGATCCCTGTCTCGCCACAGTTTCAGCAGGTTAATGTGGTACACTTGGTACAGCTTCCTTCTCCCTGGTTGGTGGACCTTATAGTTGACATCACTCAACTTCTCGACCACCTCGTATGGCCCTTGCTACTTGGCCAGGAATTTGCTTTCCACGGTGGGGATCAACACCAGCACCCAGTCCCCAGGGCTAAACTGTCTCAGCCTCGCGGCCCGGTTGTAGACCCTTGCCTGGGCTTCTTGTTCTTTAAGGAGGCTCTCCTTCACAATCGGCACCACACTTGCGATTTGGTCCTGCACTTTGGCCACATGCTCGATGACGCTCTGGAGGTGTGTAACTTCTGCTTCCCAAGTCTTCTTCTCAACATCTAGAAGACCCGGGGGTGCCATCCGTATAACAGCTCAAACGGTGAGAACCCTGTAGAGGCCTGTGGGACTTCCCTGATGGAGAACATTAGGTATGGTAGGAGGCAATCCCAATTTCGGCCATACTTCTCCATGACCTTCTTCAGCATGGACTTCAAGGTCTTATTAAACCTCTCCACCAGGCCATCTGTCTGCTGATAGTATGCCGACGTCCTTAGTTGGGTAATCTGGAGGGCCTTGCACAACTCCCTCATTACCTTGGACATAAACAGTGTCCCCTGGTCCTTCAGGATCTCCTTCGGTAGGCCCATCCGGGAGAAAATATAGACTAGCTCTTGTGCTACAGTATAGTCCGGGCGAAAGAGTTTCTCAAGGGTACTGCTTCCGGGTACTGCGTAGCATAGTCCATTACCACAAGGATGTATTTATGACCCCTGGCAGACTTAACTAAAGGACTGACCAGTTCCATGGCTGTATTTATGACCCCTGGCAGACTTAACTAAAGGCCTGACCAGTTCCATGGTAATTCGTTCAAACAGGACTTCGATTATGGGTAATGGAACTAGGGGACTATGGAAGTGGGATACAGAGGCAGTTAGCTGACAGGTAGGGCAGAAGTGGCAGAAATTAACAATGAACTACCCTGCATGTATTTTCACTCCATTCGATGTCAGCAAGCAGCCTGAATGGTAATCATTTCATTCAACCTCTGAACCGAACTACCCTGCATGTATTTTCACTCCATTCAATGTCAGCAAGCAGCCTGAATGGCAATCATGTCATTCAACTCATTTGCTAGAATTCATCAGTTATATGGTTCTCAGTAAGAGCCCCCCCAAAGACGCAGTCCTGATTACATCTCTATACTATAACACCTCTCCTGAGATAACATCTACAGAGAAAAACCTGAAAAACCTCAGTCCATCTTGCCCAAACACACTGCATGAAAGTCATACAATTTCAAAAACGTCTTGCTTTTTATCTTCTTACTCCTACTGATTTCGGGGGACATCTCCCCCCAACCCCGGGTCACCATCCCCCAACCTCAACCACTACCCTACCTCATATTAACACCATACTAACCTTATAAATATTACTTACACTCCCTCATCTCCCTCTTTTAATTGTGCCCTTTAGAATCCACGGTCTATATGTAACAAGCTTCCTTTCCTGCACAACTACTGTCTGAACAACTCTCTGAATCTGTTGGCCGTCACTGAAACCTGGATCCAGTACTCTGACACGGTCTTCCCTGCTGCCATTTCTCATGGTGGCTTGCAATTCTCCCATTCCCCGAGACCCACAAACAGACCTGGTGATGGCATACTCCTATCCCCACAATGCACTTTCCAGGTCATCCCCCCAGTCCCATCACTCTCATTCCCTTCTTTTGAGGTCCACACCATCAGGCTCTTTCATCCCCTCTCCCTCAGATTAGCCGTCATATGTTGGCCCCCAGGCTCACCCACCCACTTCCTGGACCATTTCTCAGCCTGGCTGCCGCACTTTATGTCCTCAAAACTCCCAATCCTTATCCTGGGAGACTTCAACATCCCCATTAACAGCCCCACTTCCACATCAGCGTCCCAGCTTCTATCACTAACCACTTCTCTCGGCCTCTCACAGCTCTCAACCTCTGAGACACAGAAGGATGGTAAAACCCTCGACCTGGTCTTTGGCCAGCTCTGCTCAATCTCCCACCTAGATAACTCACCGCTTTCCCTCTCTGACCACAACATTCTCTCCTTCACGCTCACAAATCCTCTCCCACCCCAGCACACTCCTACCTACCATTCAGTCAGAAATCTACAAGCCATTAAATCTCATACACTTTCAAACTCCCTACACTCATCACTGTCCCCAATCTCCTCTTTTTCCTATCCTGATCTGGCTGTACACCACTACAATGACACTCTCAGAAGCACCTTGGACCAAGTAGCACCCCTCACCCTCAGAACCTCCAAACAGATTAAACAGCCCTGGCTCACATCGCAAACTCGATTTCTCCAGCGATGCTCTAGGAGTGATGAACGCTTATGGAGGAAAACTTGCACACCAGAAGACTTCATTCACTTCAAATTTATGTTAAAATCCTATAACTCTGCCCTTCATCTCACCAAACAGACCTACTACACCACCCTGAACTCCTCACTATCCAAACACCCCAAGAAACTTTTGACACCTTTCACTCTCTCCTCAGGCAAAAAAGCACAAGCCCCTATAACAGACATTTGTGCTGATGACCTGGCCTCCCACTTTACAGAGAAAATAGATAACATCCATCAGGAAATCTGCTCCCAACTACCAAGTTCAGTGACTCCTATCCCTCGCTGCATATCCCCTGGCTCACTCTCCACATTTGATCTCATCACAGAAGAAGTCTCCATGCTCCTCTCTTCTTCTCGTTCGACTACATGCACTACTGACCCCATTCCCTCTCGTCTCCTCCAGTCTCTCTCTCCAGTCGTCACAAATCACCTAACTATAATCTTTAATCTCTCCTCAGGCATTTTCCCATCCTCCATCAAACACTCGATCATTACTCCATTATTAAAGAAACCCTCTCTCGATCCATCCTGCACAAATAACTACAGACCAGTCTCCAATCTCCCCTCTATCTCTAAACTATTGGAGCGCCTAGTCTACTCCCGCCTTACCCGTTACTTCTCCACTCACTCACTCACTCCTAGACCCTTCACAGTTCGGCTTCCGCCCCCTACATTTGACAGAAACTGCACTCATCAAAGTGACCAATGACCTTCTGACAGCAAAATGTAACAGTGACCACTCTCTGCTCATTCTTCTTGATCTTTCTGCAGCTTTCGACACTGTTGACCACCGTCTCCTACTCTCTAGGCTCCAATCACTAGGCATTAAGGACACTGCTCTCTTGGTTCTCTTCCTACCTTTCTGATTGCTCCTTCAGTGTTCTGTTCGCTGGCTCCACTCTCCTCTTCCTCTCACTGTTGGGGTAGCTCAGGGCTCAGTCCTTGGCCCCCTTCTCTTCTCTATCTACATGGCCCCAATTGGTCAGACCATCAGCAGATTTGGCTTTCAGTACTATCTTTATGCTGATCACACACAACTATACACTTGCTTGAAAAAGACCTTAGTGGTTGAAACGTCGCATTTGGGTCAATAAAGAAAACTTTTCTCACCTGGATTAGAAGCTGTCCTTCACTTCAATTTATGGTATGTACTCTTCCACTTGGGTCCAGTGGACCCAAACTGTAAAGCGCTGCGGAATATGTTAGCGCTATATAAAAATAAAGATTATTTATTTATTTATTTATTAATTAGGACGAGCATCCTTTTGTCAGTTGTGCTGTCAGCCTAACTCTTGACTTTTACACAACTATACACGTCATCCCCTGACCTTACCCCCCACTGTACTACAGAACGCCAGTGACTGTCTGTCCGCAGTCTCCAAAATAATGTCCGCTCTCTATCTGAAACTCAACCTCTCCAAAACTGAACTTCTTCTGCTCCCGCCATCTACTAACTCCCCTAATCTGACATTTCCCTCTCCGTGGGTGGCACCATAAAAACACCCCGGCAGCAGGCGCGCTGTCTGGGTGTTATGCTTGACTCCGATCTCTCCTACACATCCCATATACAATCTCTTGCCCGCTCTTGCCGCTTATACCTAAAGAACATCTCTAGAATCCGCCCTTTTCTCACCATGGAAACAACAAAAACCCTTTCTGTCACCCTGATCCACTCCCGCCTGGACTACTGCAATGCTCTATTAATTGGCCTCCCCCTTACTCGACTTTCCCCTCTCCAGTCTATCCTTAATGCAGCAGCCAGGGTTGTCCATCTAGCTAATCGGTATTCAGATGTGTCCACTCTTCACCAGTCATTACACTGGCTGCCGATTCATTATAGAATCCAATTCAAAGTACTTGTTCTCACCCACAAAACCCTCCACAGTGCAACACCCCCTTACATCTCCCTCATTTCCGTCTATCGGCCTAGCCGACAACTGCACTCTGCAAACAAAATTCGACTAACCTCTGCAATAATCCGTACCTCCCACTCCCGACTTCAAGACTTCTCCCGTGCTGCGCCAATCCAATGGAATGATCTACCCCAAGATATTAAGACCATCCACAATCTGCATAGTTTTAGTTGCTTCCTCAAAACACATTTGTTCAGAGTCACCTGTCACGCTCCCTAATCAAAGTAATTTTAGGTTTGTGTGTGTAGCCCATTCATTACATCCATCTTTCCCCCATCCCCTGAAGATGGCTGGACCATCATTGTAAATACATAATTGTAAATACACACCTGTATTTTGTATCTCCCCCACCTCATTGTAGATTGTAAGCTCTCACGAGCAGGGTCATCTTATTTTGCTTTAATTATTGTATTGCTAACGTTGGTACTTATGACTGCTGTGTTTGAAACTGTTAAACTGTAAAGCGCTGCAGAATATGTTGGCTCTATATAAATAAAGATTACTATTATTAATGTCCCTGTGACACCCAGGCCAGTAAAACATCTGAAGGACTCGTTCTTGGGTCTTATCTACACCTAGGTGCCCCTCCAAGACATGAGCATGACCCAGATCTAGTACCCCATGTCTATAGGGTCACGGGACTGTAATAGCTGCTCTGATACTTCCCCTCTCTATTTAGTGACCCAATACAGCAACTCCCCATTGAATGCAAAGTACGGGAACCTGGTGTCCATCCCCGGCTCTTGGGCAACCCCATTTATCACAGTCACATTTTCCCGTATATTTTTTAAAGACAAGTCCTGAAATTGGGCAGTCCCAAAATTCCCACCAGAAACCCCCAGTTGTGGAATTTTAGTCTCACTGGTCACCATCTCGTCCTCATCACCAGCCAGGACACACAAGGGCAACTCATCCATCTCTGACTGTGATGAGGTTGCAACAGAGTTGGGTTGGCTCCTGTATGCGTCATTTGATATCTCTGCCTTTCCCCACAAGTCCCAGAAAAGGCTGGAGTCTCTCCCGATTATCACAAACTGCAGCAAACCTTCAACCACCCTGACCTCATGAGACTCCATACCCTGGCTTGTTTTATCTGACACTCTGGTAACAGGATAGTCCTTGGCATCACCGTGGATACAGCGTACCACCATGCGTTTCCCCAGGATCAAATGATTGAGAAATGTGGCCAGTACAAGGGTCACCAAACTCCCCGAGTCTGAGTCCTGTCACCAGCACCCCATTTATTGACACGGGACATGCCTGTGGCCCCTCACCAGGCTAATAGTCCACACTGCATGTGGGGTAGGCATAGTAGGAGCAGCGTCTCCCTAGGCTATAGTCCATCTCTTCGGAGGACAAGGGACAGCGGGCAGCTATATGTCCAGGACCGCAATGTCTCTGGCAAAACAAGGCTTTTGACAACCCCTCTGTGACCCCTTGAGATCTGGGACTCCCCCCAGTGGTGGCTCTACTACCCCTCTTTTGGGGTTCAGGTTCTCGCTGGGTACCACAGTATGAGGATGCACCACCCCCTCACTTTCTTAGGGATCACTTGACCACCTGGAACCTTTCCACTAGGTCCACCAGTTCATCTGCATTTCGGGGATCTCCCTCGGCAACCTAAGTCTGCACCTGCCTACGAAGGGAGTGCACAAATCTGACCATGGCAATGGGCTCGACCATCTGGGCTGGAGTGGAGGATTCCGGCTGCAGCCATTTTTTCACCAGATGTAGCAGAGGTCAAACATTTGGTATCAAGGCGGTTTGTCCCCACAATAGGCCCAGTGGTGAACCCTTTGTGCTCTGACTGACATAGTCACTCCCGCACGTGCCAAGATGTCAGTTTTTAGTTTGGCATACTCCTGTGCATCCTGCAATGTCAAATCATAATAAGCCTTTTGGGGCTCACCAGTCAAATAGTGGCCAGCACCTCCACCCATTGCGCTGGTGGTAGCTTCTCATGCTTCGCCACCCACTCAAACACAGTCAAAAATGCCTCCACATCATCAACCAAGGTTATTTATTGTATTGCTTGTCTTACTGTCTTCCAGATGTATATATTGTCAGCAGGACTTGGGGAGGGGCTGTCGGACTTCCACGAACCGCCTGTGTGAACAGAGGCCAACAGTTACAGTTGGCCTCTGTTTACACAGCATGCATTTTGTAGTACTGGGCTGCCCGCCTGTATGTGCGTTAGTAATAGGCTGCACACCAGATGCTCTGCATTGCCTGTGTGAATAATGCCACATACAGACTATTATCTCTAATCTTTTTGTGCACTAATACCAAACAGCCAACACTGGATTGAAAGTGGTTGTTTCATCGATATTTTTTGCACCTGTGTGTTTGCCATCATTAATCGGGTCCGCTGCACTTTGTTGAAGGCTTCAGCAGGTAAATATCTCTGCTTTTTTCTCTGTGACTTTTTTCAATTTTTTGGAGGATTTCCTAGTCTTCTTTTTGTGTCAGTGAGCTTTCCTTCTCTGCAACCACCCCCATCATTGCCCATTCTACCACTTCTATCATTGCTTTCCCCCCACCAACACCATCATTGCCTTTTCCACCACCTCCATCATTGCCTTCACCTCCACCACCCCATAATTGCCTTTTCCACCACCTCTATCATTGCCTTCTCTGCCACCACCCCATCATTGCCCTTTCCACCACCTCTATAATCTTTATTTTTTATATAGCGCTAACATATTACGCAGCGCTTTACAGTTTGCACACATTGTCATCGCTGTCCCCGATGGGGCTCACAATCTAAATTCCCTATCAGTATACCTCTATCATTTCTTTCACCCCCACCACCCACATCATTGCTCTTTCCACTACCTCCATCATTGCCTTCTTCGCCACCACCCCATTATTGCCATTTCCACCACATCTATCATTGCTTTCGCCCCCACCACCCACATCATTGCTCTTTCCACCACCGCTATCATTGCTTTCTCCCCCACCACCCTCATCATTGACCAGTCCATCACCTCCATCATTGCCCTCCCCCCACCACACCATCATTGCCCTTTTCACTACCTCCATCATTGCCTTCTTCGCTACCACCCCATCATTTCCCTTTCCACCACCTCTATCATTGCTTTCTCCCTCACCACCTCCATTATTGCCCTTTCCACCACCTCTATCATTGCCCTTTCCACCACCTCCATCATTGCCCTTTCCCCCACCTCCATCATTGCCTTCTCCCCCACCACCCCCATCATTGCCCAGTCCATCACCTCAATCATTGCCCTTTACCCACCACCCCATCATGGCCAGACAGATGATTTACTGTTTTGATGCCAGTTTGAATCAGCTCTACCAAAATGTGAGGAGCAGGGGAAGGTGCAAGATTGGGTGTGGCCGCCCCTGTCCATCAAATTAATCATAAGCATTGGCGTTTTGTCCTCCAGAAATGCTACTTCAGTCTCTGAGGTGCATTCATCTAACAATATGTGTTGGATTCATTAAGCAGCGTGTACTTCTTAATGAATTTGGCGCCTTCGACTCAAGCCAGACGGGCATGTGCTACACTAGTCTTGATGAATTGGCGTCAAAGTATTCCTTGAAAATCTTTCATAGGTCTTCTGATAAAGCCAACTTCTTTTTTAATGACGGCCACTTTAGCGATTATTTGGTCAATGCTGGTTCAGCTCATGCAAAAACCGGCCAAACTATGGTGGGTGCAGAGGTAGTGTGGCACCCCAGGGTCCTGGTCGTCACAGTAATGTCACCTTCCTCACGGGGAGAGTGATGTTACGTTTGGAGGCAAGAAAGGATAACTGTCGCCAGGTACCACAAGCATGCAACATATTCACACTCCAGGCCACAAGGGGGAGCTTTTGATCCTATTTTACTAGGTGACTCCCCTAGATGATAGATTGTGGTTTTTGGAGGGAAAATTAGTCAGTCCTTCAGGGAAGCTGTTCCTGGCAGGAGCGAGTTCCTGTCAGAGGACAGAGGAGAGGGTTCACGGAGCTGTGCATGCCCTAAGAGCTGCAGCACCCAGAAAGAGACACATAGGAAGCCGAATACGTTGTTGTGAGCATACAGGAAAGCAAAGCACGAGAGAGGATACCAGAAGGGGACCAGCCCCGAGCAGGCTGCCTCCTTCTGAGGCGCAGATAACCAGTAGGCGGAACACCGAGGTAGTAAGGACCTCTACACCTTACTTCAGAGACCCGCAGGACAGCTAATTGCACATTACCTTTCCAACCCATCATTGCCATTTCCACCACCTCTAGCATTGCTTTCTCCCCTACCACCCCATCATTGCCCTTTCCACTACCTCTATCATTGCCCTTTCCACCACCTCCATCATTGCCCTTTCCACCACCTCCATCATTGCCTTCTCCCCCACCACCCCCATCATTGCCCAGTCCATCATCTCAATCATTGCCCTTTACCCACCACCCCATCTTTGCCCTTTCCACCACTTCCATCATTCCCCTTTCCACCACCTCCACCATTGCCTTCTTTGCCACCACCCCATCATTTCCATTTCCACCACCTCTATCATTGCTTTCTCCCCCACCACCCCATCATTGCCCAGTCCATCAACTCCATCATTGTCCTCTCCACCACCACCCCATCATTGCCCTTTCTACCACCTCCATCATTGCCTTCTCTGCCACCACCCCATCATTGCCCTTTCTACCACCTCTATCATTGCTTTCTCCCCATCACCTCCATTATTGCCCTTTCCACCACCTCCATCATTGCCTTCTCTCCCAGCACCCTATCATTGCCCTTTCTACCACCTCCATCATTGCCTTCTCTGCCACCACCTCATCATTGCCCTTTCTACCACCTCTATCATTGCTTTCACCCCCACCACCCACATCATTGCCCTTTCCACCACCTCTACCATTGCCTTCTTTGCTACTACCCCATCATTGCCCTTTCCACCACCTCTATCATTGCTTTCTACCCCACCACCCCATCATTGCCCAGTCTATCACCTCCATCATTGCCATCTCCCCCACCACCCCATCATTGCCCTTTCCGCTACCTCCATCATTGCCTTCTTTGCTACTACCCCATCACTGCCCTTTCCACCACCTCTATCATTACTTTCTACCCCACCACCCCATCATTGCCAAGTCTATCACCTCCATCATTGCCATCTTCCCCACCACCCCCATCATTGCCCTTTCCACCATCTCTATCATTGCTTTCGCCCCCACCACCCACATCATTGCCCTTTCCATCACCTCTATCATTGCCTTCTTCGCCACCACCTCATCATTGCCCAGTCCATCACCTCCATCATTTCCCTCTCCCCCACGACCTCATCATTGCCCTTTCCACTACCTCCATCATTGCCTTCTCTGCCACCAACCCCATCATTGCCCTTTCCACCACCTCTATCATTGCTTTCTCTGTTGTGAATTCTGTTGTCGAACTCCCTCCTGTGGTCATGAATGGTACTTCGGCGAGTTCTGTCTATGGGCTCCCTCTGGTGGCTGTGAGTGAAGCTGCTGCTTCTGAGGTTCCTTACACAGGTGACGTGGTTTATCCTTTGGTTGGCTGTTCTATTTAATTCCTCTCAGATCGTTACTCCATGCCAGCTGTCAATGTTTTTGCATTGGTTCAGTTCGCTCCTGGATCTCTCTGGTGACCTGCCTTCTCCTGCAGAAGCTAAGTTCCTGATAGTCATTATTTGTTCACTGTTTTCTTGTCCAGCTGGTTTTCATGATTTTGTCTTGCTAGCTGGAAGCTCTGGGATGCAGAGTGGCCCCTTCGCACCGTGAGTCGGTGTGGAGGTCTTTTTTGCACACTCTGCGTGGTCTTTTGTAGGTTTTTGTGCTGATCGCAAAGTTACCTTTCGTATCCTCTGTCTATTTAGTAAGTCTGGCCTCCCTTTGCTGAAACATGTTTCATTTCTGCGTTTGTGACTTTCATCTTTACTCACAGTCAATATATGTGGGGGGCTTCCTTTACCTTTGGGGAATTTCTCTGAGGCAAGGTAGGCTTTATTTTCTATCTCTAGGACTAGATAGTTCTTAGGCTGTGACGAGGCGCCTAGGTCTGGTCAGGAGCGCTCCACGGCTATTTCTAGTGTGTGTGATAGGATTAGGGCTTGCGGTCAGCAGAGCTCCCACATCCCAGAGCTCGTCCTGTATGAGGTTTAACTATCAGGTCATTCCGGGTGCTCCTAACCACCAGGTCATAACATTTCTCCCCCACCACCTCCTTTATTTCCCTTTCCACAACCTTCATCATTGTCTTCTCTGCCACCCCCCCATTATTTCCCTTTCTACCACCTCTATCATTGCTTTCCCCCACCACCATCATTGCCCTTTCCACTACCTCCATCATTGCCTTCTTCACTACCACCCCATCATTGCCCTTTCCACCACCTCTATTATTGCCTTCTTCGCTACCACCCCATCATTGCCCTTTCCACCACCTCTATCATTGCTTCCTCCCCCCACCACCCCCATTATTGCCTAGTCCATCACCTCCATCATTGCCCTCTCCCCACCACCCCATCATTGCCTTTTCCACTACCTCCATCATTGCCTTCTCCGCCACCACGTCATCATTGCCCTTTCCACCACCTCTATCATTTCCTTTTCCTCCACCACCCCATCATTGTCCTTTCCGCCACCTCTGTCATTGCCTTCTCCACCACTTCCCCCTTCGTTGTCCTTTCCACTACCTCTGTCATTGCTTTCTCCCCCACCACCCCATCATATGCTTGAGGAAGACATACAGGCCCCTATTGAAACCCTCGACTGAGTTTGCCATCACCACCTCCTCAGGCAAGGAATTCCAGATTCTCACTGCCCTAACAGTATAGAATCCTCTTCTCTGTTGGTGGAAAAACCTTTTCTCCTAGAGGTGCAGAGAATGCCCTCTTGTGACCTTCCTTGGAATAAACAGATCCTCGGAGAGCTATTTGTATTGTCCCCTTATATACTTATACATGTTATTAGATCGCCCCTCAGTCATCTTTTTTCTAGACTAAATAATCCTAATTTTGCTAATCTCTCTCGGTATTGTAGTTCTCCCATCCCCTTTATTAATTTTACAATTAGGTTCTGTAGAAGGACGTAGATCTGGGGATTTATTATGATGGAATATAGGCTGAACTGGATGGACAAATGTCTTTTTTCGGCCTTACTAACTATGTTACTATGTTACTATGTTACTATGTAATTTTGTTTCCCTCTTTTGTACTCGCTCTAGTTCCATTATATCCTTCCTGAGCAATGGTGCCCAAAACTGTACACAGTACTCCATGTGCGGTCTAGCCAGGGATTTATACAGAGGCAGATATACAGATGCTCTCATCATGTGTATCCATACCTCTTTTAATGCCCCCCATGATCCTGTTTGCCTTGGCAGCCGCTGCCTGGCACTGGCTGCTCCAGGTAAATTTATCATTAACTAGGATCCCCAAGTCCTTCTCCATGTCAGATTTACCCAGTGGTTTCCTGTTCAGTGTGTAATGGTGATATTAATCCCTTCTTCTCATGTGTATAACCTTACATTTATCATTGTTAAACCCCATCTGCCACCTTTCGGCCTAAGGGTAAGTTCACACAGGGCGTTTTTGCTGCATTTTTTTCTGCAGAAAAACCTGGTCATCTTGGCAGAAAAGAAGCTGCACCAAAAACGCTAGTTTAGGGGCATTTTTGTAGCGTTTTTGCTACGTTTTTGGTGCATTTTGCAATGCGTTTTTTTCTCATTGTGCATGCCAATAAAGTTGAGTGCACACAGAGAAAAAAACCAAACAACTTCCTGTAGATAGAATGAATAGATAGGATAGATAGATTGATAGAATAGATAGAATGAATAGATAGATAGAATAGAATAGATACATTTCCTGTGGTATCCTCTTCCCTCGCATTTTTCCACGGTGCAGAGGTTACTTCAGGTCAGGCTGTGATGGTGCGCAGGCTCGGTGACGTCACCGCTAGTTACTGAGCCTGCGCCCGATCTGTCTCATTCATTCCCCAGTAGCTTACAGCCGGAAGCGGTTACATTAGCAGCGCTCCCGGTTGTAAGCTTTATCTCCCCCAGATACTACAACGGATCAGGGAGTATGCTTATTTTATTTTATTTTTATTACAGAAGATCGATGGCTTTGCTTTGGAATGGCAGAACAATAAAAAGATGATCAAAACTGTGTGGTGTTTTATTTAATTAAAAGACTTTTTTCTGCATGTGTGTATTTATTTAACCCTTTAATTGCTATAGGATTAGTAATGGATAGGTGTCTTATCGATGCCTCTCCATTACTAAGCCAGCTTAATGTCACCTCACAATAGCAAGGTGACATTAACCCCTCATTACCCCGCTTGCCACCACTGCAGGGCAAGTGGGAAGAGCCGGGCAAAGAGCCAGAATTGGCGCATCTTATAGATGCGCCTTTTCTGGGCAGCTGCGGGCTGCTATTTTTAGGTGGGGGGGCCTACATCAATGGCCCCTTACCAGCCTGAGAATACCAGCCCCCAGCTGTGAGCTTTAGCAAGGCTGGTTGTCAAAAATGGGGGGACCCCATACAATTTTTTAATTATTTATTTAAATAATTTAAAAAAAAAGCGTGAGGGCCCCTCTATTCTTGATAACTAGCCTTGCTGAAGCTGACAGCAAGGGGTTGTAGAAAAAGAATTAATCCGATCAGCAAACAGGGTTTTATGATTCTCCCTGGGGAATCATAATGGCGGGTCAGTTTTAGAATTTACTGAACATGGTATAAAAAACCTTTTCAAAACTTTTATGTGCAATTTCACTTGGATTTTTTTCTCCCACTTTCCAGCACATTGTAATGGTGAAATCAAAGGTGTCATTAGAAATCACAACTCGTCCCACAAAAATGAAGCCCTCACATGGCCATATTGCAGGAAAAATAAATAACTTATGGCTCTGGGAAGAAGGGGAGAAAAAAACAAAAATGCAAAGACAGAAAATCCCAAGGTCATGAAGGGGATAATAACCTGAGTAAATCTACAATGTATTCTTTAAAGAAGACAGGTCCACTCTTCTGACATATCTGTTTTATTAAATTCACTTTCTGTTATTCATCCTGGAAATATATTAAAACAGGGGCGTAACTACCATGGTCGCAGCGGTCGCCGCTGCGACCGGGCCCAGCAGGTCAGGGGCCCGGCAGGTCAGAGGCACCTGACTCCCGCCGCCGCTTCCTCATTAAACTATATCGGCGTCTATGACCTACATGCCATATACAGGCTTAGGAGGAACCATTCTCCTGTCACGGTCCTGTGACTGCTGTCAGGCACTGCTCCTGAAAGGGTTAACCTTCCTCACTGTCAATGTGGCCACATTACAGGCGGCAGCGGTCCTATATGCCCTCCATGCACCCCATAGCCCTCACCACCGCCGTCACCGCAGCCCTCACTGGTCTAACCCCCGCACAGAACGGAGCCTGCGCCGACAGGTTACCATAGTGACGAGCATAGCGCCGACTGGTGACAGGCATGTCAGGGAGCACAGGGTCGTAGGGGGCGGGGATGCGGTCACCTGAAGATCACTGAACATGGAGGAAACCCGAGCAGAGGAGACTGGACAAGACGAGGCCGAGGGTCAGGATGGAGAGAGGAGGAGGCTGCGGGGAAGATGAAAGTCAGAGAGGAGGCGGGGCCAGCGCCTCTCAGACCTTCCATGCTGGACATTCAGGTGTGTGTGTGCTCCCAGTGGCGTCCTCTCCTCCCAGGGGGGATTCTGCCAGTGCAGCCTTGTCTGGTGCTGCTGTGCGGGGAAGTTATTTTCTGTGCATGATGCATAAGGGGATATGTAACTACCATGTACACACCCTGTAACTACCCTATACATGGCCAATATATACCCTACTAGCTGTTTCCAGCCAGCTAATGCTCGGCACGCTCATTGCTATCTAATTAACACTGCTGGTGATTAAACTAAAGTAAATAATGACAACATTCAATAGCCTCGTGTGGTAATGTGTGGGGACAGAGCCTTGTATGGTAATGTGTGGGGACGCAGACTCATGTGGTAATGTGTGGGGACAAAGCCTTGTGTGTTAATGTGTGAGGATGGAGCCTCGTGTGGTAATGTGTGGGAACGCAGCCTCGTGTGGTAATGTGGGGGGGCGGGGCCTCGTGTGGTAATGTGTGGGGACAAAGCCTTGTGTGGTAATGTGTGGGGACGCAGCCTCGTGTGGTAATGTGGGGGGTGGAGCCTCGTGTGGTAATGTGTGGGGACGGAGCCTCATGTGGTAATGTGTGGGGACGGAGCCTCGTGTGGTAATGTGTGGGGATGGAGCCTCGTGTTGTAATGTGTGGGGATGGAGCCTCGTGCGGTAATGTGGGGGGACGGAGCCTCGTGTGGTAATGTGTGTGGACGGAGCCTCGTGTGGTAGTGTGTGTGGACGGAGCCTCATGTGGTATTGTGTGGGGACAGAGCCTCGTGTGGTAATGTGTGGGGACGGAGCCTCGTGTGGTAATGTGGGGGCAGGATTATGTGTGGTAATGTGGTGGGGATTATGTGTGGTGATGTTTTGGGGGGGCGGGATTATGTGTGGTGATGTGGTGGGGGCGGGATTATGTGTGGTGATGTGGTGAGGCAGGATTATGTGTGGTGATGTGTTGGGGGCGGGATTATGTGTGGTGATATGCTGGGGGGCGGGATTATGTGACAGGCATGTCAGGGAGCACAGGGTCGTAGGCGGCGGGGATGCGGTCACCTGAAGATCACTGAACATGGAGGAAACCCGAGCAGAGGAGACTGGACAAGACGAGGCCGAGGGTCAGGATGGAGAGAGGAGGAGGCTGCGGGGAAGATGAAAGTCACAGAGAGGAGGCGGGGCCAGCGCCTCTCAGACCTTCCATGCTGGACATTCAGGTGTGTGTGTGCTCCCAGTGGCGTCCTCTCCTCCCAGGGGGGATTCTGCCAGTGCAGCCTTGTCTGGTGCTGCTGTGCGGGGAAGTTATTTTCTGTGCATGATGCATAAGGGGATATGTAACTACCATGTACACACCCTGTAACTACCCTATACATGGCCAATATATACCCTACTAGCTGTTTCCAGCCAGCTAATGCTCGGCACGCTCATTGCTATCTAATTAACACTGCTGGTGATTAAACTAAAGTAAATAATGACAACATTCAATAGCCTCGTGTGGTAATGTGTGGGGACAGAGCCTTGTATGGTAATGTGTGGGGACGCAGCCTCGTGTGGTAATGTGTGGGGACAAAGCCTTGTGTGTTAATGTGTGAGGATGGAGCCTCGTGTGGTAATGTGTGGGAACGCAGCCTCGTGTGGTAATGTGGGGGGGCGGGGCCTCGTGTGGTAATATGTGGGGACAAAGCCTTGTGTGGTAATGTGTGGGGACGCAGCCTCGTGTGGTAATGTGGGGGGTGGAGCCTCGTGTGGTAATGTGTGGGGACGGAGCCTCATGTGGTAATGTGTGGGGACGGAGCCTCGTGTGGTAATGTGTGGGGATGGAGCCTCGTGTTGTAATGTGTGGGGATGGAGCCTCGTGCGGTAATGTGGGGGGACGGAGCCTCGTGTGGTAATGTGTGTGGACGGAGCCTCGTGTGGTAGTGTGTGTGGACGGAGCCTCATGTGGTATTGTGTGGGGACAGAGCCTCGTGTGGTAATGTGTGGGGACGGAGCCTCGTGTGGTAATGTGGGGGCAGGATTATGTGTGGTAATGTGGTGGGGATTATGTGTGGTGATGTTTTGGGGGGGCGGGATTATGTGTGGTGATGTGGTGGGGGCGGGATTATGTGTGGTGATGTGGTGAGGCAGGATTATGTGTGGTGATGTGTTGGGGGCGGGATTATGTGTGGTGATATGCTGGGGGACGGGATTATGTGACAGGCATGTCAGGGAGCACAGGGTCGTAGGCGGCGGGGATGCGGTCACCTGAAGATCACTGAACATGGAGGAAACCCGAGCAGAGGAGACTGGACAAGACGAGGCCGAGGGTCAGGATGGAGAGAGGAGGAGGCTGCGGGGAAGATGAAAGTCACAGAGAGGAGGCGGGGCCAGCGCCTCTCAGACCTTCCATGCTGGACATTCAGGTGTGTGTGTGCTCCCAGTGGCGTCCTCTCCTCCCAGGGGGGATTCTGCCAGTGCAGCCTTGTCTGGTGCTGCTGTGCGGGGAAGTTATTTTCTGTGCATGATGCATAAGGGGATATGTAACTACCATGTACACACCCTGTAACTACCCTATACATGGCCAATATATACCCTACTAGCTGTTTCCAGCCAGCTAATGCTCGGCACGCTCATTGCTATCTAATTAACACTGCTGGTGATTAAACTAAAGTAAATAATGACAACATTCAATAGCCTCGTGTAGTAATGTGTGGGGACAGAGCCTTGTATGGTAATGTATGGGGACGCAGACTCGTGTGGTAATGTGTGGGGACAAAGCCTCGTGTGTTAATGTGTGAGAATGGAGCCTCGTGTGGTAATGTGTGAGAACGCAGCCTCGTGTGGTAATGTGGGGGGGCGGAGCCTTGTGTGGTAATGTGTGGGGACGGAGCCTTGTGTGGTAATGTGTGGGGACGCAGCCTCGTGTGGTAATGTGGAGGGTGGAGTCTCGTGTGGTAATGTGTGGGGACGGAGCCTCATGTGGTAATGTGTGGGGACGGAGCCTCGTGTGGTAATGTGTGCGGATGGAGCCTCGTGTTGTAATGTGTGGGGATGGAGCCTCGTGCGGTAATGTGGGGGGACGGAGCCTCGTGTGGTAATGTGTGTGGACGGAGCCTCGTGTGGTAGTGTGTGTGGACGGAGCCTCGTGTGGTAATGTGGGGGCAGGATTATGTGTGGTCATGTGGTGGGGATTATGTGTGGTGATGTTTTGGGGGGGCGGGATTATGTGTGGTGATGTGGTGGGGGCGGGATTATGTGTGGTGATGTGGTGAGGCAGGATTATGTGTGGTGATGTGTTGGGGCGGGATTATGTGTGGTGATGTGCTGGGGGGCGGGATTATGTGACAGGCATGTCAGGGAGCACAGGGTCGTAGGCGGCGGGGATGCGGTCACCTGAAGATCACTGAACATGGAGGAAACCCGAGCAGAGGAGACTGGACAAGACGAGGCCGAGGGTCAGGATGGAGAGAGGAGGAGGCTGCGGGGAAGATGAAAGTCACAGAGAGGAGGCGGGGCCAGCGCCTCTCAGACCTTCCATGCTGGACATTCAGGTGTGTGTGTGCTCCCAGTGGTGTCCTCTCCTCCCAGGGGGGATTCTGCCAGTGCAGCCTTGTCTGGTGCTGCTGTGCGGGGAAGTTATTTTCTGTGCATGATGCATAAGGGGATATGTAACTACCATGTACACACCCTGTAACTACCCTATACATGGCCAATATATACCCTACTAGCTGTTTCCAGCCAGCTAATGCTCGGCACGCTCATTGCTATCTAATTAACACTGCTGGTGATTAAACTAAAGTAAATAATGACAACATTCAATAGCCTCGTGTGGTAATGTGTGGGGACAGAGCCTTGTATGGTAATGTGTGGGGACGCAGACTCGTGTGGTAATGTGTGGGGACAAAGCCTCGTGTGTTAATGTGTGAGAATGGAGCCTCGTGTGGTAATGTGTGAGAACGCAGCCTCGTGTTTTAATGTGGGGGGGCGGAGCCTCGTGTGGTAATGTGTGGGGACGGAGCCTTGTGTGGTAATGTGTGGGGACGCAGCTTCGTGTGGTAATGTGGAGGGTGGAGCCTCGTGTGGTAATGTGTGGGGACGGAGCCTCATGTGGTAATGTGTGGGGACGGAGCCTCGTGTGGTAATGTGAGCGGATGGAGCCTCGTGTTGTAATGTGTGGGGATGGAGCCTCGTGCGGTAATGTGGGGGGACGGAGCCTCGTGTGGTAATGTGTGTGGACGGAGCCTCGTGTGGTAGTGTGTGTGGACGGAGCCTCATGTGGTATTGTGTGGGGACGGAGCCTCGTGTGGTAGTGTGTGTGGACGGAGCCTCATGTGGTATTGTGTGGGGACGGAGCCTCGTGTGGTAATGTGTGGGGACAGAGCCTTGTATGGTAATGTGTGGGGACGCAGACTCGTGTGGTAATGTGTGGGGACAAAGCCTTGTGTGTTAATGTGTGAGGATGGAGCCTCGTGTGGTAATGTGTGGGAACGCAGCCTCGTGTGGTAATGTGGGGGGGCGGGGCCTCGTGTGGTAATGTGTGGGGACAAAGCCTTGTGTGGTAATGTGTGGGGACGCAGCCTCGTGTGGTAATGTGGGGGGTGGAGCCTCGTGTGGTAATGTGTGGGGACGGAGCCTCATGTGGTAATGTGTGGGGACGGAGCCTCGTGTGGTAATGTGTGGGGATGGAGCCTCGTGTTGTAATGTGTGGGGATGGAGCCTCGTGCGGTAATGTGGGGGGACGGAGCCTCGTGTGGTAATGTGTGTGGACGGAGCCTCGTGTGGTAGTGTGTGTGGACGGAGCCTCATGTGGTATTGTGTGGGGACAGAGCCTCGTGTGGTAATGTGTGGGGACGGAGCCTCGTGTGGTAATGTGGGGGCAGGATTATGTGTGGTAATGTGGTGGGGATTATGTGTGGTGATGTTTTGGGGGGGCGGGATTATGTGTGGTGATGTGGTGGGGGCGGGATTATGTGTGGTGATGTGGTGAGGCAGGATTATGTGTGGTGATGTGTTGGGGGCGGGATTATGTGTGGTGATATGCTGGGGGGCGGGATTATGTGACAGGCATGTCAGGGAGCACAGGGTCGTAGGCGGCGGGGATGCGGTCACCTGAAGATCACTGAACATGGAGGAAACCCGAGCAGAGGAGACTGGACAAGACGAGGCCGAGGGTCAGGATGGAGAGAGGAGGAGGCTGCGGGGAAGATGAAAGTCACAGAGAGGAGGCGGGGCCAGCGCCTCTCAGACCTTCCATGCTGGACATTCAGGTGTGTGTGTGCTCCCAGTGGCGTCCTCTCCTCCCAGGGGGGATTCTGCCAGTGCAGCCTTGTCTGGTGCTGCTGTGCGGGGAAGTTATTTTCTGTGCATGATGCATAAGGGGATATGTAACTACCATGTACATACCCTGTAACTACCCTATACATGGCCAATATATACCCTACTAGCTGTTTCCAGCCAGCTAATGCTCGGCACGCTCATTGCTATCTAATTAACACTGCTGGTGATTAAACTAAAGTAAATAATGACAACATTCAATAGCCTCGTGTGGTAATGTGTGGGGACAGAGCCTTGTATGGTAATGTGTGGGGACGCAGCCTCGTGTGGTAATGTGTGGGGACAAAGCCTTGTGTGTTAATGTGTGAGGATGGAGCCTCGTGTGGTAATGTGTGGGAACGCAGCCTCGTGTGGTAATGTGGGGGGGCGGGGCCTCGTGTGGTAATGTGTGGGGACAAAGCCTTGTGTGGTAATGTGTGGGGACGCAGCCTCGTGTGGTAATGTGGGGGGTGGAGCCTCGTGTGGTAATGTGTGGGGACGGAGCCTCATGTGGTAATGTGTGGGGACGGAGCCTCGTGTGGTAATGTGTGGGGATGGAGCCTCGTGTTGTAATGTGTGGGGATGGAGCCTCGTGCGGTAATGTGGGGGGACGGAGCCTCGTGTGGTAATGTGTGTGGACGGAGCCTCGTGTGGTAGTGTGTGTGGACGGAGCCTCATGTGGTATTGTGTGGGGACACAGCCTCGTGTGGTAATGTGTGGGGACGGAGCCTCGTGTGGTAATGTGGGGGCAGGATTATGTGTGGTAATGTGGTGGGGATTATGTGTGGTGATGTTTTGGGGGGGCGGGATTATGTGTGGTGATGTGGTGGGGGCGGGATTATGTGTGGTGATGTGGTGAGGCAGGATTATGTGTGGTGATGTGTTGGGGGCGGGATTATGTGTGGTGATATGCTGGGGGGCGGGATTATGTGACAGGCATGTCAGGGAGCACAGGGTTGTAGGCGGCGGGGATGCGGTCACCTGAAGATCACTGAACATGGAGGAAACCCGAGCAGAGGAGACTGGACAAGACGAGGCCGAGTGTCAGGATGGAGAGAGGAGGAGGCTGCGGGGAAGATGAAAGTCACAGAGAGGAGGCGGGGCCAGCGCCTCTCAGACCTTCCATGCTGGACATTCAGGTGTGTGTGTGCTCCCAGTGGCGTCCTCTCCTCCCAGGGGGGATTCTGCCAGTGCAGCCTTGTCTGGTGCTGCTGTGCGGGGAAGTTATTTTCTGTGCATGATGCATAAGGGGATATGTAACTACCATGTACACACCCTGTAACTACCCTATACATGGCCAATATATACCCTACTAGCTGTTTCCAGCCAGCTAATGCTCGGCACGCTCATTGCTATCTAATTAACACTGCTGGTGATTAAACTAAAGTAAATAATGACAACATTCAATAGCCTCGTGTAGTAATGTGTGGGGACAGAGCCTTGTATGGTAATGTGTGGGGACGCAGACTCGTGTGGTAATGTGTGGGGACAAAGCCTCGTGTGTTAATGTGTGAGAATGGAGCCTCGTGTGGTAATGTGTGAGAACGCAGCCTCGTGTGGTAATGTGGGGGGGCAGAGCCTTGTGTGGTAATGTGTGGGGACGGAGCCTTGTGTGGTAATGTGTGGGGACGCAGCCTCGTGTGGTAATGTGGAGGGTGGAGTCTCGTGTGGTAATGTGTGGGGACGGAGCCTCATGTGGTAATGTGTGGGGACGGAGCCTCGTGTGGTAATGTGTGCGGATGGAGCCTCGTGTTGTAATGTGTGGGGATGGAGCCTCGTGCGGTAATGTGGGGGGACGGAGCCTCGTGTGGTAATGTGTGTGGACGGAGCCTCGTGTGGTAGTGTGTGTGGACGGAGCCTCGTGTGGTAATGTGGGGGCAGGATTATGTGTGGTAATGTGGTGGGGATAATGTGTGGTGATGTTTTGGGGGGGCGGGATTATGTGTGGTGATGTGGTGGGGGCGGGATTATGTGTGGTGATGTGGTGAGGCAGGATTATGTGTGGTGATGTGTTGGGGGCGGGATTATGTGTGGTGATGTGCTGGGGGGCGGGATTATGTGACAGGCATGTCAGGGAGCACAGGGTCGTAGGCGGCGGGGATGCGGTCACCTGAAGATCACTGAACATGGAGGAAACCCGAGCAGAGGAGACTGGACAAGACGAGGCCGAGGGTCAGGATGGAGAGAGGAGGAGGCTGCGGGGAAGATGAAAGTCACAGAGAGGAGGTGGGGCCAGCGCCTCTCAGACCTTCCATGCTGGACATTCAGGTGTGTGTGTGCTCCCAGTGGCGTCCTCTCCTCCCAGGGGGGATTCTGCCAGTGCAGCCTTGTCTGGTGCTGCTGTGCGGGGAAGTTATTTTCTGTGCATGATGCATAAGGGGATATGTAACTACCATGTACACACCCTGTAACTACCCTATACATGGCCAATATATACCCTACTAGCTGTTTCCAGCCAGCTAATGCTCGGCACGCTCATTGCTATCTAATTAACACTGCTGGTGATTAAACTAAAGTAAATAATGACAACATTCAATAGCCTCGTGTGGTAATGTGTGGGGACAGAGCCTTGTATGGTAATGTGTGGGGACGCATACTCGTGTGGTAATGTGTGGGGACAAAGCCTCGTGTGTTAATGTGTGAGAATGGAGCCTCGTGTGGTAATGTGTGAGAACGCAGCCTCGTGTGGTAATGTGGGGGGGCGGAGCCTCGTGTGGTAATGTGTGGGGACGGAGCCTTGTGTGGTAATGTGTGGGGACGCAGCTTCGTGTGGTAATGTGGAGGGTGGAGCCTCGTGTGGTAATGTGTGGGGACGGAGCCTCATGTGGTAATGTGTGGGGACGGAGCCTCGTGTGGTAATGTGTGCGGATGGAGCCTCGTGTTGTAATGTGTGGGGATGGAGCCTCGTGCGGTAATGTGGGGGGACGGAGCCTCGTGTGGTAATGTGTGTGGACGGAGCCTCGTGTGGTAGTGTGTGTGGACGGAGCCTCATGTGGTATTGTGTGGGGACGGAGCCTCGTGTGGTAATGTGTGGGGACGGAGCCTCGTGTGGTAATGTGGGGGCAGGATTATGTGGTAATGTGGTGGGGATTATGTGTGGTGATGTTTTGGGGGGGCGGGATTATGTGTGGTGATGTGGTGGGGGCGGGATTATGTGTGGTGATGTGGTGAGGCAGGATTATGTGTGGTGATGTGTTGGGGGCGGGATTATGTGTGATGATGTGCTGGGGGGCGGGATTATGTGTGGTGATGTGGTGGGGGGCAGGATTATGTGTGGTGATGTGGTGGGCGGGTGGTATTATGTGTGGTGATGTGGTGGGGTATTTTAAGAAAAAAAAGAGCGCACTCAGCTATCTTAAGTTGGTGCTGGCTGTACTTGGGAAAAACCCAACAACAAGTCCAAGATAGAAAAATCACTCTTATGGTATATCTTTGCAAAAATGTGATGTATTTATTCACATGTGTTGAGACAAAATTTTATATATATATATACACACACATAGCAGGGAGTATCAACGGAGTAATAAAGTTTCGACCCTGCCTCGGGTCGTTCTCAAACTGCGTTTTCTAGATAGTGTGCAAAATAAGAAGTGTGGTCCTTTTAAGGGCTCCTATTGTTGTGGTGTCAGGACGTCCTGCTTCTGGGTGGGCGGAATTATGTGTTGTGATGTGGTGGGGGTGGGATTTTGTGTGGTGATGTGCTGGGGGCGGGATTGTGTGTGGTGATGTTGGGGGCGGGATTGTGTGTGGTAATGTGGTGGGGGGGCGGGATTGTGTGTGGTGATGTGGTGTGGGCGGGATTATGTGTGGTGATGGGGTGGGGGGGCGGGATTATGTGTGGTGATGGGGTTGGGGGGCGGGATTATGTGTGGCGATGGGGTGGGGGGGTTGGATTATGTGTGGTGATGGGGTGGGGGGTGGGATTATGTGTGGTGATGTGGGGGGCGGGATTATATGTGGTGATGTGTTGGGGGGTGGGATTATGTGTGGTGATGTGTTGGGGGGCAGGATTATGTGTGGTGATGTGGTGGGGGGTGGGATTATGTGTGATGATGTGGTGGGGGGCAGGATTATGTGTGGTGATGTGGTGGGGGGCAGGATTGTGTGTGATGATGTGGTGGGGGGCGGGATTGTGTGTGGTGATGTGATGCGGATTGTGTGTGGTAATGTGGTGGGGGGGCGGGATTGTGTGGTGATGTGGTGGAGGGGCGGGATTGTGTGGTGATGTGGTTGGGGCGGGATTGTGTGTGGTGATGTGGTGCAGATTGTGTGTGGTAAGGTGGTGTGGGGCGGGATTGTGTGTGGTAATATGGGGGGGCGGGATTGTGTGTGGTAATGGGGTGGGGGGGCGGGATTATGTGTGGTGATGTGGTGGGGGCAGAGCTACTGTGCAGGGGGCGGGATTAGTGAGTAATCACGATGCCTCTTATATATAGACTAGATTGTGGCCCGATTCTAACGCATCAGGTATTCTAGAATATGCATGTCCCCGTAGTATATGGACAATGATGATTCCAGAATTCGCGGCAGACTGTGCCCGTCGCTGATTGGTCGAGGCAACCTTTATGACATCATCGTCGCCATGCTGTGCCCGTTGCTGATTGGTCGAGGCCTGGTGGCCTCGACCAATCAGAGACGCGGGATTTCCAAGACAGACAGACAGATGGAAAAACCCTTAGACAATTATATATATAGATACCTACCCTATACTATACACAGGGGCGTAGCCACCTAACTACCACAGGCCTGACAGGTCAGGAGCCTGGCAGGTCCGAGGCACCCAACTCCCCCCTCGCCTCCGCATCGAACTATACCGGTGTCATAGACGCCGCTACAGTTCAAAGCAATGATTGAGGAGAGAGCGTCAGCCGACGCTCCCTCTCCCATCATTGCCCTCTGCCTCTGACACTGCATGTTGTGAATTCAGCTTTTGGGCTCCCTCCGGTGGTTGTAGAGGGTAATGCAGTTGTGCCTGGACTGCAGGATTGGACAGGTGTATCTACTAATTGCAAAACTGACTGGGGTATATAGCTTTGCAGGACTCTTTAGTCCCTGCCAGTTGTCCATTGTTTTTGGAGGATTCACTTCCCTGCTGGTCTCTCCAGTTTGCTGTGCTTTTCTACAAAGATAAGTCCTGGATTTGTTTTTGCTGTCCACCTGCTGTGGACCTTATAGTTCTGTGCATATTCATGTTTTTGTCTTGTTCAGCTTTGTCTGTGAAGGATTTTTTGCAGCCAAGCTGTGTCTCTGGAGATGCAGATATACCCTCCATGTCTTTAGTCAGATGTGGCAATCTGTATTTTCTGTGGTGGATATTTTCTAGTGTTTTAATACTGACCGCATAGTACTCTGTTCTATTCTTTCTTTTTAGCTAGTATGGCCTCCTATGCTAAAATCTGATTTCATATCTGCGTATGTTATTTCCCTCTCCTCTCACCGTCAATATTTGTGGGGGGCTATCTATCCTTTGGGGATTTTCTCTGAGGCAAGATAGGTTTCCTGTTTCTGTCTTTAGGGGAAGTTAGTTCTGAGGCTGTGCCAAGGGGTCTAGGGAGTGTTAGGTACCCCCCACAGCTACTTCTAGTTGCGCTGCTAGGTTCAGGGTTTGCGGTCAGTACAGGGACCACCTTCTCCAGAGTCTGTCTCATGCTGCTCCTAGGCCACCAGATCATAACAGTACAACTGGCCCATAATGAGTTAAATGCATCTCAGAAGAAGGGAAGGAAGCTCTTGAGCCATTTTTTTTTCTCCAGTCTATTCTTTGTTCTCTTCCCTCTTAATCTCTGGGTGGCTACGGAATCTAGTAATAACATGAATGTTCAGGAGTTAGTTTCTCGGGTGGATCAGCTTGCTGCTAGGGTACAGGGTATTTCAGATTATATTGTTCAGACTCCTGCCTTAGAACCTAAGATTCGTACTCCTGATTTATTCTTTGGTGACAGATCCAAATTTTTGAGTTTCAAAAAAAACTGTAAACTGTTTTTTGCATTAAGACCCCGGTCTTCTGGTGATCCTATTCAGCAGGTTAAAATCATCATATCTCTGCTGCGTGGTGACCAACAGGATTGGGCATTTTCCCTGGAAACTAGCAATCCTGCTTTGCTTGATGTTGATTCTTTCTTTCAGGCATTGGGGTTGTTGTATGATGAGCCTAATTCTGTGGATCAGGCTGAGAAAATCTTGTTGGCCCTGTGTCAAGGTCAAGAAGCGGCAGAATTGTATTGCCAGAAATTTAGAAAATGGTCTGTACTGACTAAATGGAATGAGGATGCCTTGGTGGCAATTTTCAGAAAGGGTCTTTCTGAATCCATTAAAGATGTTATGGTGGGGTTCCCCACGCCTGCTGGTCTGAGTGATTCTATGTCTCTGGCCATTCAGATTGATCGGCGCTTGCGCGAGCACATAGTTGTGCACCCTGTGGCGTTGTCCTCTGAGCGGAGCCCTGAGCCTATGCAGTGTGATAGGATTTTGTCTAGAGCTGAACGTCAAAGATTCAGGCGTCAGAATAGGTTGTGTTTTTACTGCGGCGATTCTGCTCATGTTATTTCTGATTGCCCTAAGCGTACAAAGAGAATCGATAGTTCTGTTACCATCAGTACTATACAACCTAAATTTCTGTTATCTGTGACCTTGATCTGGTCATTATCATCATTTTCTGTCATGGCATTTGTGGATTCAGGCGCCGCTCTGAACTTAATGGACTTAGAATTTGCCAGACGTTGTGGTTTCCCCTTGCAGCCTTTGCAGAACACTATTCCTTTGAGGGGCATTGATGCTACACCGTTGGCTAAAAATAAACCTCAGTTTTGGACACAGCTGACCATGCGCATGGCGCCAGCCCATCAGGAAGATTGTCGTTTTCTGGTGTTGCATAACCTGCATGATGATATTGTGCTGAGTTTTCCATGGTTGCAGCTACATAATCCGGTGTTAGATTGGAAATCCATGTCTGTGACTAGTTGGGGTTGTTCATGATCATGTTCCTTTGATGTCAATTTCCTCTTCCCCCCTCTTCTGAAATTCCTGAGTTTTTGTCAGACTTCAAGGATGTATTCGATGAGCCCAAATCCAGTTCCCTTCCACCGCATAGGGACTGTGATTGTGCTATTGACTTGATTCCATGTTGTAAGTTCCCTAAGGGCCGACTTTTCAACCTGTCTGTGCCAGAACATGCCGCCATGCGGAGCTATATTAAGGAGTCTTTGGAGAAGGGGCATATTCGGCCATCTTCTTCACCATTGGGAGCGGGGTTCTTTTTTGTTGCCAAGAAGGATGGCTCCTTGAGACCCTGTATTGATTATCGCCCTTGCTTACTGATTTGTTTGCTAGGATTAAGGGGGCTAGCTGGTTTACTAAGATTGACCTTCGAGGGGCATATAATCTTATTCGTATTAAGCAGGGTGACGAATGGAAAACTGCATTTAATATGCCCGATGGCCATTCTGAATACCTTGTGATGCCATTCGGACTCTCTAATGCCCCATCTGTGTTCCAATCCTTCATGCATGATATCTTTCGGAGTTATCTTGATAAATTCATGGTTGTATATTTGGATGATATTTTGATTTTTTCCAATGATTGGGAGTCTCATGTGAAACAGGTCAGGATGGTATTTCAGATCCTCCGTAATAATGCTTTATTTGTGAAGGGGTCAAAATGCCTCTTTGGAGTGCAGAAGGTTTCTTTTTTGGGTTTCATTTTTTCTCCCTCGTCTATAGAAATGGATCCGGTTAAGGTTCAGGCCATTCATGATTGGATTCAGCCCACATCTGTGAAGAGCTGTTGTGAATTCTGTTGTCAAGCTCCCTCCTGTGGTCATGAATGGTACTTCGGCTGGTTCTGTCCATGGGCTTCCTCTGGTGGTTGTGAGTGGGGCTGCGGCTTCTGCGTTTCCTTCCACAGGTGACGAGGTTAATTCGTTAGCTGGCTGCTCTATTTAACTCCACTTAGATCATTGCTCCATGCCACCTGTCAATGTCCCAGTATTGGTCTAGTTCGCTCCTGGATCGTTCTTGTGACCTGTCTTCCCAGCAGAAGCTAAGTTCCTGCTTGTTTTTCTCTTGTTTGCTATTTTTCTGTCCAGCTTGCTATTTTGATTTTTGTCTTGCTTGCTGGAAGCTCTGGGACGCAGAGGGAGCGCCCCCGCACCGTGAGTCGGTGCGGAGGGTCTTTTTGCGCCCTCTGCGTGGTCTTTTTGTAGTTTTTGTGCTGACTGCAAAGTTACCTTTCCTATCCTCTGTCTGTTCAGTAAGTCGGGCCTCTCTTTGCTATATCTATTTCATCTCTGTGTTTGTAATTTTAATCTTAACTCACAGTCATTATATGTGGGGGGCTGCCTTTTCCTTTGGGGAATTTCTCTGAGGCAAGGTAGGCTTTATTTTTCTATCTTTAGGGCTAGCTAGTTCCTTAGGCTGTGACGAGTTGCATAGGCTGCGTTAGGAGCAATCCACGGCTATTTCTAGTGTGTGTGATAGGATTAGGGATTGCGGTCAGCAGAGTTCCCACGTCCCAGAGCTTGTCCTGTATTATTCGTAACTATCAGGTCATTCCGTGTGCTCTTAACCACCAGGTCCATTATTGTCCTAACCACCAGGTCATAACAAAGATCCTTCAGAAATTCTTGGGCTTTGCTAATTTTTATCGTCGTTTCATTGCCAACTTCTCCAGTGTGGTTAAACCTCTGACCGATTTGACAAAGAAAGGCACTGATGTGACGAATTGGTCCTCAGCGGCTGTTTCTGCCTTTCAGGAGCTTAAACGCCAATTTACTTCTGCCCCTGTGTTGCGTCAGCCAGATGTTTCTCTTCCATTTCAGGTTGAGGTTGACGCGTCTGAGATTGGGGCAGGGGCCGTTTTGTCTCAGAGGAATTCTGATGGTTCCTTGATGAAACCGTGTGCCTTCTTTTCTCAGAAGTTTTCGCCTGCGGAACGCAATTATGATGTCGGCAATCGGGAGTTGTTGGCTATGAAGTGGGCATTTGAGGAGTGGCGACATTGGCTTGAGGGGGCCAAGCACCGTATTGTGGTCCTGACCGATCATAAGAATCTGATTTACCTCATGTCTGCCAAACGGCTGAATCCTAGACAGGCTCGATGGTCCCTGTTTTTCTCCCGTTTTGATTTTGTGGTCTCGTACATTCCTGGTACTAAGAATGTTAAGGCAGATGCCCTCTCTAGGAGTTTTTTTCCTGATTCCCCTGGGGTTCTTGAGCCGGTCGGCATTCTGAAGGAAGGGGTGATTCTTTCTGCCATCTCCCCTGATTTACAACGGGTTCTTCAGGAATTTCAGGCTAATAAACCTGACCGCTGTCCAGTGGGGAAACTGTTTGTTCCTGATAGATGGACTAGTAAAGTGATTTCTGAGGTTCATTGTTCTGTGTTGGCTGGCCATCCTGGGATTTTTGGTATCAGAGATTTGGTTGGTAGGTCCTTTTGGTGGCCTTCTTTGTCGCGGGATGTGCGTTCTTTTGTGCAGTCCTGTGGGATTTGTGGGTTGCTTTTGCCATTACCGGTCCCCGAGAGGCCCTGGACACATATTTCTATGGATTTTATTTCCGATCTTCCTGTTTCCCAAAGAATGTCGGTTATCTGGGTTGTCTGTGACCGATTTTCTAAGATGGTTCATTTGGTGCCTTTGCCTAAAGTGCCTTCTTCTTCGGATTTGGTTCCATTGTTTTTTCAGCATGTGGTATGTTTGCATGGTATTCCGGAGAATATTGTGTCCGACAGAGGTTCCCAGTTTGTTTCTAGGTTTTGGCGGGCCTTTTGTGCCAAGCTGGGCATTGATTTGTCTTTTTCTTCTGCATTTCATCCTCAGACAAATGGCCAGACTGAGCAAACTAATCAGACCTTGGAGACCTATTTGAGATGCTTTGTGTCTGCTGATCAGGATGATTGGGTGGCTTTTTTGCCATTGGCCGAGTTTGCCCTTAATAATCGGGCTAGTTCGGCTACTTTGGTTTCGCCTTTTTTTTGTAATTTTGGTTTTCATCCTCGTTTTTCTTGTGGGCAGGTTGAGCCTTCTGACCTTCCTGGTGTGGATTCTGTGGTTGACAGGTTGCAGCAGATTTGGGCTCATGTGGTGGTGTCTCAGGAGGAGGCTCAACGTTTTGCTAATCGTCGTCGGTGTGTTGGTTCCCGGCTTCGGGTTGGGGATCTGGTTTGGTTATCTTCCCGTCATGTTCCTATGAAGGTTTCTTCCCCTAAGTTTAAGCCTCGATTTATTGGTCCTTATAGGATTTCTGAGATTATTAATCCGGTGTCCTTTCACCTGGCGCTTCCGGCCTCTTTTGCTATTCATAATGTCTTCCATAGATCTTTGTTGCGGAAATATGTGGAGCCCGTTGTTCCCTCTGTTGATCCTCCAGCCCCTGTATTGGTCGATGGGGAGTTGGAATATGTTGTTGAGAAGATTTTGGATTCTCGTTTTTCGAGGCGGAAGCTTCAGTACCTTGTCAAATGTAAGGGTTATGGCCAGGAGGATAATTGTTGGGTTTCTGCCTCTGATGTCCATGCCGCTGATTTGGTTCGTACCTTTCATCGGGCTCATCCTGATCGGCCTGGGGGCTCTGGTGAGGGTTCGGTGACCCCTCCTCAAGGGGGGGGTACTGTTGTGAATTCAGCTTTTGGGTTCCCTCCGGTGGTTGTAGAGGGTAATGCAGTTGTGCCTGGACTGCAGGATTGGACAGGTGTATCTACTAATTGCAAAACTGACTGGGGTATATAGCTTTGCAGGACTCTTTAGTCCCTGCCAGTTGTCCATTGTTTTTGGAGGATTCACTTCCTTGCTGGTCTCTCCAGTTTGCTGTGCTTTTCTACAAAGATAAGTCCTGGCTTTGTTTTTGCTGTCCACCTGCTGTGGACCTTATAGTTCTGTGCATATTCATGTTTTTGTCTTGTCCAGCTTTGTCTGTGAAGGATTTTTTGCAGCCAAGCTGTGTCTCTGGAGATGCAGATATACCCTCCATGTCATTAGTCAGATGTGGTGATCTGTATTTTCTGTGGTGGATATTTTCTAGTGTTTTAATACTGACCGCATAGTACTCTGTTCTATTCTTTCTTTTTAGCTAGTATGGCCTCCTATGCTAAAATCTGGTTTCATATCTGCGTATGTTATGTCCCTCTCCTCTCACCGTCAATATTTGTGGGGGGCTATCTATCCTTTGGGGATTTTCTCTGAGGCAAGATAGGTTTCCTGTTTCTGTCTTTAGGGGAAGTTAGTTCTGAGGCTGTGCCGAGGGGTCTAGGGAGTTTTAGTTACCCCCCACGGCTACTTCTAGTTGCGCTGCTAGGTTCAGGGTTTGCGGTCAGTACAGGGACCACCTTCTCCAGAGTCCGTCTCATGCTGCTCCTAGGCCACCAGATCATAACAACTGCGGTTACACGATGATGTCACTTCATTGCCCATCCGCTGTGTGCGGGGCCCAGGCAGTGCAGCGTCTGCCCAGGTGATGGCGGCCGCCATATTGGCGGAGCCTGTGGCAGCTGATGTGACCTGGAACAGGCGGCTCCAGAGCTGGCGGGGGCTCGTGGATCAAGCTGCCCAAGAGGGGGATGCCGCAGCAGCTCAGTCATGTGGAGGATCAGAATATGGAGGTGTACGGGACCAGTAGCAGTGAGGTGTGTCTGCTGCCCATGTGTCGCTGTCCACAGCCCCCTGTGACACCAGCTCCATTTCCTCCCATCCTTCCTGCTCTCCCATGCCCATGTGTGGTGATGTCGTGGGGGTGGGATTATGTGTGGTAATGTGGTGGGGGGCGGGATTATTTGTGGTGGTGTGGTTGGGGGGCGGGATTATGTGTGGTGATGTGGTGGGGCGGGATTATGTGTGGTGATGTGGTGGGGGACGGGATTATGTGTGATGTTTGGGGGGCGGGATTATGTGTGGTGATGTGGTGGGGGTGGAATTATGTGTGGTGATGTGGTGGGGGCGGGATTATGTGTGGTGATGTGTTGGGGGCGGGATTATCTGTGGTGATGTGTTTGGGGGCGGGATTATGTGTGGTGATGTGTTGGGGGGTGGGATTATGTGGTGATGTGGTGTGGGGGCGGGATTATGTATGGTGATGTGGTGGGTGGGTGGGTTTTATGTGTGGTGATGTGGGGGCGGGATTGTGTGTTGTGGTAATGTGTGGGGATGGAGCCTCATGTGGTAATGTGGGGGAGTGGGATTATGTGTGGTAATGTGGTAGGGGGCGGGATTATGTGTCATAGATGCCGCTACAGTTCAAAGCAATGATGGAGGAGAGAGCGTCAGCTGACGCTCGCTCTCCCATCATTGCCCTCTGCCTCTGATACTGCGGGTACACGATGATGTCACTTCATTGCGCATCCGCTGTGTGCGGGGCCCAGGCAGTGCAGCGTCTGCACAGGTGATGGTGGCTGCCATATTGGCGGAGCCTGTGGCAGCTGCTGTGACCTGGAACAGCCGGCTCCAGAGCTGGCGGGGGCTTGTGGATCGAGTTACCCAAGAGGGGGATGCCACAGCAGTTCAGCCATGTGGAGGATCGGAATATGGAGGTGTATGGGACCAGTAACAGTGTGGTGTGTCTGCTGCCCATGTGTCACTGTCCACGACCCCCTGTGACACCAGCTCCATATCCTCCCTGCTCTCCCATGCCCTATGTTCTCATAGGTCCCCAGGTTCAGGTCATTGTGCTCCTCCGGGTCCCCATACTACCATGTCCCTCCTCCCCTGGTCCCCCAATGCTCCCCATTTTCCATGCCCTGAGTCCTCCGGCACCCCCCTTGCCCCATGTCCACGTATAACCTGTCCCCTTGCAGCCCCATCTCCCCATGTGTCAATATCTACTCTGCCCTCGGAGTCTCCTTGTGTCCTCTTGTGCCTGTCTCCCTTACCCACTTGTGCCCTTCTCCCCTTCCTCTTAGTCCCCATGAGCCCCCTTGTGCCTGTTGCCCTTGTCCCCTTGTGCTTGTGTCCCTTGTCCCCGTGTCTCCCCTTGTGTCAGTCTCCCTTGCCCACTAGTCCCCTTGTTTCAGTCTCCCTTGCCCACTAGTCCCCGTGTGTCCCCTTATCTGTCTCCCTGGGCCACTAGTCCCTGTATGTCCCCTTGTGTCAGTTTCCCTTGTCCCCTTGTGTCAGTCTCCCTTGCCCACTAGTACCCTTGTGCCCTTCTCCCCTGCCTCCTAACCCCCGTGTGTCTCCTTGTGCCTGTCTTCCTTGCTCCCTAGCCCCCATGTGTCATTCTTATGCCTGTCTCCCCTAGCCCCCTTGTGTCCTTCTCCCATCCCCTAGTCACCGTTTACCCATGTCTTTCTCACCGCCCCTGTATAGAGGGGCAGCATTATATTGTATGGCGGGGCTGCACTATACTTTTGTGGAGTGGCTGCATTATACTATATGTGGGCTGCATTATACTGTATCAAGGACTATGGGGAATACATTATACTATATGAAGGACTATGGGGTGCATTATACTATGGGAAGTGAATTGTACGACATGGATGACAGTGGCTGTGCATTATACTATATGGAGCACTATGAGGAGTGTATTATACTATATGGAGGACTGAGCAGTGTATTATACTATATGGAGGACTGAGGACTGAGCAGTGTATTATACTAGATGGAGCACTACGAGAAGTGTATTATGCTATATGGAGCACTATGAGGAGTGTATTTTAATATATGGAGGACTATGAGGAGTGTATTATACTATATGGAGGACTGAGGAGTGTATAATACTATATGAAGGACTATGGGGAGTGTATAATACTATATGGAGGACTATGGGGAGTGTTTTATACTATATGGATGACTATGAACTGTGCAGTATATTATATAGAGGACTATTGGGGGGCATTATATTATAAGGAGGGCTATGGGGGTACATTATACTTCTGGGGGTGCATTATACTTCTTATATGGATCCCCATGACTTCTATGTAAGCAACTGATGAGTATAATGATTTATTTTCTTGTATACATTGCATAACAATTGGCAGTACGGGGGACAAATATATACCAGTAATACAAATTGAAAGTCTTAGGAACACTGAAGTCTTAATATCAAAACCCAAATGTGTGTCTTGGTGAGCCTTATATAGGCCAGGGCAGATAATCAAATGGGATCAAGCCGGGCCATCTGACAGATGTGGAACAAAACAGAGTTCAGCAAACCAGGGTAAGGGAAGCAAAGCATGGATCCGGAACAGGTGCGTAACAAAAACAATATTGGCTAGAGGGTTGGTATTGGCTAGTTGCAAATCTATTTATACGTTTCCGTGAGGAACAACAGAGGTGTCAGGGGAGGTGAAAGGTCAATTTAAAATTGCATTAACATGAAATCATAAACGTAAATGACTCAACTCTGTTACAAGTGTAAGAATTCTGGGCAGACACTACTGGATGCAGTACGCTGGTTGCACTCATGTCATTACCTGCTGCTTTATGTTGTAGTTATAATCATCACACACTGGAGGTCATTTATTAAATATATTACATTCATGTATTGCAGTAACGTTTTGTTGTTCTTCTAATTTCCATTTCAAATGTAAATATACCTAACCCGCATGTGTACATTGGACTCAAAAGCTCAGACATGGCAGTTTCTTCATTGACAAGGAACCAGTCCCATAATGCAAATTACAAGATATGCTAATATTGAAACATTGCTTTATGTGATTGGGTAGAATCCTGTAATTATCTAATGGTGCTGGCCCCCTGCAGCAAGTATTGATTGTGACACCATTTGCGATGCAGAAAGATTTAAAATTGAAATTGGGTCAACAAAAAAAAATATTATTTGTACAAAAAACATTAGTAATGCCATTTTCCCGTCATTTGAAAAGTCTTAAATAATGAAGTTGCATAATGGAAAATTCTGCAACTTTCTTAAACATTATGGTTGAGATTTACTAAGACTGAAGCTTCATATGTTGGCTTTGCATTCATTTGCTCTATAGTGAGATGTGCTAAATTTCTTAATATTGTGAGTAAAAGAAAAAGGGGCCTCAGTTCATGAAGACTGACATTTTGGCCCTGATTCATTATTACATTTGCTATTATTACTTTTTTTGTCTAGTGTTTGACGTTTTTTCAGCCAGTTTTTATTTTTTATTATTCTTTTAACTTGCTCTTTTAAAAGTCTATTTTATTTGTGTTAACCTACTGTATTTATTTGTGGTGAGTTTTTTTGTGGATATAGTATGGGGTATCCAGATGTTTTGGGCTGATTCAATCAATTGTGACTTTTTAAAAAGTCATAAAAGGTTGGAGCAAATGTCATCCAGTTCTCCTTGGAGTGGTTTTATGCATGGCAACATTTTTGCACCAGTTTTGCAAAACGTGTGAATTGATTGCACTAAAAAGTGCCAAAAAGCAAAAAAGAAATATTGCGAGCAAAATTTATGAATTGCTTGAGTCATTTTGAAGAATTTGGCTCAAAAACATCAACGAATAGCGCAAGACAATTAAAAAGATAAGTGATTGACACAAAAGAAAAGAAACACAAATGATCAATTAGGGGCTCCTTGGCACCAGTTTTGATGAAGAATGTGCTGACATAAGATGTTCCAAGCTCATTTAGAGTCTTGTGCCTGTTAATAATGGGACGTTGATCCAGGGAAGCTACTAATCTCTGCTCCATGGGGTTTTTACCTTCCTCTGGACCAACATTTTAGGCTAAAGATTGAACTCGATGGACTTAATTCAATTTTTCAACTTTTTGAAAACCGTTGTTTCCATAAATGTATCTAAATCCTGGCCAAATGTTTTTGAAATGAGTCCAATTGTAGATTAGTCATTATTCTGGAATAAAATACAAAAGAAAAAAACATAATATTATATGTGGGTCATATGTATCATTATGCATTATCATTTAAGTTTAACTGTAAAAATCTCCATTTTATATCCATTGTTATAGAATAAAAGTAAAAAAGTATAAAATAAATCTATATTATAGACTGTGGGCCCTCGCGGGCAGGGTCCTCTCTCCTCCTGCACCAGTCGATGACTTGTTGTGTTTAAGATTATTGTGCATGCCTTTTATAAGGTATTCCCCTTTCACATGAAAAGCACCATGGAATAAATGGAGCTATAATAATAAATAATAATATTATTAGCAGATGGCACTGCCATCATGGTCTCTGATTGGCCGGTGGCTTGGCCGAGTGATCTGATATTGACAGCTATCCCAAAAATAGGTAATCCATACCTTGTGATCAAACACCTTTTTTACAGGTTTGAATGCCACAAAACAACAAGGTAAAAGCTAAATGTGACATATAAAGAGACCACAAAAGTACGAAATTAAGGCTACGTTCACACTATCAGCATTTTGTCAGTTTTTACATCAGTATTTGTAAGCCACAACCAGGAGTGGGTGATAAATACAGAAGTGGTGTATATGTTTCTGTTATACTTTTCCTCTGTTTTTTCCGCTCCTGGTTTTGTCTTACAGATACTGATGTAAAATACTGACCAAATACTGTGTACATGGCTTAAAAACAGAACTCCATGGATCAAGAATGGAAATTGTAGCGGTAAGGAAGACGAATAAAAATAATTTTTTTAAAAAAGTAAATCCAATCTAAAGTCAACTCTGATTTCAAGCTATAATATAAGATATAATATTGAGATGCGTTATGAGTGTGAAATATCAGAATGAATTATCAATATAAGAACCTTACATAGTATAATATTATGTGATAGTACTTAAAGGGAACTTGTCACCCCGTTTTTTCAGTATGAGATAAAAATACCGTTAAATAGGGCCTGAGCTGTGCTTTACAATAGGGTATTTTTTGTCCCCTGATTCCCCACCTATGCTGCCGAAATACCTTACAAAAGTCGCCGTTTTCGACTGTCAATCAGGCTGGTCTGGTCAAAAGGGCGTGGTCACAGCGCTGTTTCTCCCCCACATCTTGCTTATCTTCCCGTTGGTGGCGTAGTGCTTCTCGCATGTGCAAGTGCCGAATGCACTGCGCAGCTGTAGAAAAAGAGCGCTATCTGCGCTATTCAGCGGTTTATCGGTGGGCACGGCCATCTTCCTGAGGCCGCGCGTGCGCAGATGGAGTGTTCTGCTTCCTGGGGCTTCAGGAAAATGGCCGCGGGATGCCGTGCATGCGCAGATGGAGATCACGGTGGCCATTTTCCTGAAGCCGAGTTCGCATCTCGGCTTCAGGAAAATGGCCGCCGCGATCTCCATCTGCGCACGCGCGGCATCCCGCAGCCATTTTCCTGAAGCCCTAGGAAGTAGAACACTCCAAAAAATAAGCCCTCACATGACCATATTGACGAAAAAATAAATACGTTATGGCTCTGGGAAAGAGGGAAGTGAAAAATGAAAAAGCAAAAATGAAAAAGGGCCACGACTTGAAGTGGTTAATGCATCAGACTAAAAAATGCAATGTAACCTAGTCTGTACAGTCTGAGATTGGGGTGCAAAAGTCCTTGGAGATCCATGACTTGTTTATCTTGATGAAAGTTAGGCGGTCTACACTTTCAGGGGACAGCCATCTGTGCTTATCCATCAGGACACCACCAGCAGCACTGAAGACACATTCTGAGAGAACGCTGGCTGCCAGACACGATAAAACCTCCAAGGCTGTGAGGCAAGCTCAGGCCACTCATCCATTTTGGAAGACCAAAATGTGAAAGGGCGCAAACCCTCCCTGATGGTATTGATATTCAGTTCTAGACACGTGTCTCATTAAGGTAGAGGTTGAGGGCACAGGTGAAGGCGCTAGTGAAGATAGAGGAGGAGGCAGAAGCAGTGGAGGAAGTGTTAAATGTAGAGGTTTAATAAATGCTGCTGGACAAAAGAGCGCAATAGGGTCTTATCCGAGATACAACTGATTAGAATGTTCAGATTCTACTCACCAATTTGAGCCAAAAGACAGGCTCATAGATATATCCTGCTGCAGCAGATCAACTGGTCCACACATGACCAACCAGAGATAAAAAGGGGTTAAAACGTGGATTTAAACTGCGCTGCTGAATGATTCAAGGTCCAAATATGTAGCCATTAAATCGTGGATTTATTCAACGCGTTTCAAAGTACAAGTGTGACGCCCCAGGGTCCTGGTCATCACAGTGGCATTGCTTTCCTCACGGGAAGAGTGATGTCACGCTTGGAAGTGATGAAGGATTCCTTTTATCAGGTAACCACATACACACAACATGTTCACACTCTAGGCCAGAAGAGGGTGCTCTAAACCTGGTTTAGGGTGAACTCCCCTATAAATGCATCCTGGTCTGGAGGGAAAGGGACTTTTTAGTCAGTCTGTCAGAGGACAGAGGAGAGAGCAGTCAGACATTGAGTGTCAGAAGGACTGAAGGGGCCGTGCAGGCAGAGTTGCTACAGCTCCTAAAGAAAGAGAGAATATGAAAGGAAAAATATTGTTTAGTGAGCGTGCAGGAGAGCGAAGCAGAGGAGAGTGACTTTTGGGAGGACAGCTGCGATTGAACTATCTCCCTGTGAAGCGCAGATTACCGGTAGCCAGAAGACCGAGAAACCGGCAGGACAGCTGGATTATACATCACCTGTCTGCCCTAGTACCCAGGAGACACAGTGACACATAGAGCCTAAGTCATGATAGAGACCCTATAAAAAGGCTCGAGCCACCTTTCATACGGGTTTGTGTCTCACCTTTATGGAGGATAGAGAACTGTGAGGACCTTGCCAGAAGCCATAGGTAGTAAGGGACTACAATACCACCGCGCTATGAGGAAAGCTTTTAACTACACCTGGTGGAGTTCAACCTCTTAGCTTTGTCTTGCGTAGGAGGAAACAATATTTTACATGACCACAACTGTGGAACCGTTGGCTGGCTGTAGTGCTGAGAGAGGGCAGAGTATGGTGAACCAGTCAAACTGCTGGACCTTGAGAGAGGTGCAGGCAGATATGTTATGGTGTATTGAGAAAGTTGTGGCGTGCTCGTTCCCTGAGACTGATCAAAAACTGCAGGCATGTCTGCTTCCGTTGCAGCTAACGGCGGGATCTCAGTCAGCATGACTGAAGCGAGTAAAGAATCCGAGGTTTTGTGGTCGAAACCTGCATCTCAATAGTTGGCATGGTAACAGAGGAGGAGAAAGAAGCAGCAGATGCGACTGATTGCACATGTGAAGGTTCATACATGTAGTATTCAAATTATTGCACTTTTTACCTTGACTCATTTTTTTTCGCAAAGTTGACAGATTACGTGAGTTGGTTCATCCTTTGTAGTGTTAAAAAGGCCAAGGCTGGGCAACCCTTGCCACCCCTGTGAGCTGCAGAGCTGTGGACGCTGCTGTCACAGCCACAGTTGTGGCTGAGGATGCATTGCTCGTTGTGGGTGCATCACTATGTGTCTGCGACGTACGGCACAACGTAACCCCCTCGTCTTCCTCCTCAGTTGACCTACTCAGCTGTGTGCCTCTATGTTCATGCCAACTGGGATCTAACCCACTCATCAACCTCTTTTTTATCATATTCCTCGCCTTTGGAGCTTCTCTTTTTCTCAGGTATGTTGTTCAGATACTGTGGTAGGAGCACAGTACTTGCAACAAAAAATTAGATTATATGGCGTGTTGCATTGCGTTAATCACAGAAGAAAGAATTGTTTGAGTGTGGATGAGGCCTGTATGTCAAAGAAGATATGCTACACACAATTTGAAAGTCAGATGTCCCCTATTGTATGACCTTAAAGACAGAATAACTTTTTGTGGCCTCTGGATCAAGCCTCTATAACACACTACATGCTACAAACTATTTTAAAGTAACGTGCACCCAAACAGTTGTATACCCCCACATATGGGGTATCGGCATACTCAGGTCAAATTTCACAACAACTTTGGGGGTCTAATTTCTCATGTTACCCTTGGGAAAATAAAAAATTTGGAGTGAAAAAATCATTTGTCACTTTGTATTTTGTTAATTGATAAAAATAAACTAATAACATTTCTCTTTTTAAAATCATTCATTGTAGCATTTTTTTCACATCTGCCTAAACGTTCTTGTAATGCCCCCTGGCATTCCTGCATGGTCTCTCGGCGGAGCGCTAAGCTTGTTAAACTTGTTAAACAGGCAACGGGCGAACACTGGAAATGCCCCCAGCCAATAGCTGGAAGGCATTAGGTATTTGAGGCACACTACCCTCTAGGGGGGTGCCTGAGTAATTCTACCCCTTTGGTTAGTTAGTGTTGGTGCATCTAGTCTGTTGTCAGGTCTCTGTCCCTGTTCTTGTTAACCTTGATATCTAAACCAGGACCTGTTCCTGTTACCAATGTTACCTGAAACTGCTCCGGCACTACTTGAACTTGAAACGCCTTGGCGCTACATGAATCTAAAACTGCTCTAGCTGTACCTGAACCTAAGATAACACCGGCAGTACTTGAACCTGTAACTGCTCCAGCAGTACCTGTACTTTAAATTGCTCCAGCGGTACTTGAACCTTCAACTGATCTGGTGGTACCTGAACCAGTACCAGCGTCTGTCCTGTCTGGTGATTCAGAATCTGTCTTGTCTGAACATGTTCTGACATCCAGTCTACCTGCGATTCCAAATCCTGTCCTGCCAGAGTCTGTGTCCATGACTGCGATCCTGACACTTGTGGTCAGCTGCTGCAGTACCCGGGACTACCCTTGGAGTGGTACCTGGCGGCTACCTGCAGCTCAATCCTAACACCACCATCAGGAGCTGCAGTGAAAACAAGGTAGCCGCCTTGTCATGCCCCTCCAGGGTAAGCCCAGGCCATGGTGCAGTGGGTTCACAATCCACTAGCGTGACCCTTTTTCAGAGTACTGTATGTGTTTAGTATAAAAAAAAACTACATTTTGCTATTGAAGGCTAATACATGTGTATTACCACAGTTCATCATCATTTTTCTTTTTATATAAAATTCAAGCAAAATATTTCCTATTGTTTTTTTTGTTTTTTTTTTTTGGGGGGGGGCAAAATTAATATTATGTCCTGGCCATGCTCCTTTTTCCACCTACGGTATTCTCTATTTACTGTGAACCTTCAGGACTCTTTATAACATCAGATAATAATTAACATTCCTCTGAGGTTTAGGAGGATAGATATATGACGTGTTTGTTGAAGGAGCCTGCTGTCGCCACTCGGCAAGTCTCTTTATCATGAACCTAGTAAATCTGAGATATGTCACAGCTATCATTCACGACTTTGTCAGTTTTATAAGTGAAAAAATTGTGATAATAAATCATCGGATAATCAGTAAAACATTAAGTCACTTGGTTGTTTTCTTCAAAGACAAGCGGCAGAGAAAACAACCACCTACAGTAGGTTCTGATATGTGAAATCAATCAGTCCCTGGAAAAGTGTTATGCAAGAAAATTCAATTAAAAATAACTTGTAAGAGAATTGAAGTGCAATTCCACTCAATGACACATATGTCACTTCTATGAGACATGGCAAATATCCATATTAACCCCTTAGTGACTGAGTCAATTTTGACCTTAATGACCAAGCGCATTTTTTTTTAAATCTGACCAGTGTCACTTTGTGTGGTAATAACTCTGGAACGCTTCAACGTGTCCCACTGATTCTGAGAATGTTTTTTAGTGACACGTATTCATATTTAAATGGAGTTTGAGGGGCCTATATATTGGAAACTCCGCAAAAGTGATATCGTTTTAAAAGCTATACACCTCAAGACTGCTGTTCGGAATTTTTTAATCCTTCAGGTACTACTCAGGAATCAATGCAAAGTGGAATGAAAAAAATTATACATTTTTTTCCTAAAATGTTGCTTTAGCCCCAAGTTTATCACTTTTACTTTTACTAGGGAAAGCATGGACCCCACTATTTTATACCAAGTTCCTTCTGATCGTGCAGATTCCCCAAATTCATTCATGCAAAATAATGTACAGCCTATACAGGAAAGATATATATCTTGGTACCGTGTTAGCCAGTAGATAGAAAAATATTTAGAACTAGATGGTGGCTCGATTCTAACGCATCGGGTTTTCTAGAATATGCATGTCCACGTAGTATATTGCACAGCCCACGTAGTATATTGCCAAGTCACGTAGTATATTGCACAGCCCACGTAGTATATTGCCCAGCTACGTAGTATATTGCCCAGTCACGTAGTATATTGCCCAGTCACGTAGTATATTGCCCAGTCACGTAGTATATTGCCCAGCCACGTAGTATATTGCCCAGTCATGTAGTATATTGCGCAGTCACGTGGTATATTGCCCAGTCACGTAGTATATTGCCCAGTCATGTAGTATATTGCCCAGTCACGTAGTACATTGCCCAGTCACGTGGTATATTGCCCAGTCACGTAGTATATTGCCCAGTCACGTGGTATATTGCCCAGCCACTTAGTATATTGCCCAGCGACGTAGTATATTGCCCAGTCACGTAGTATATTGCCCAGCCACGTGGTATATTGCCGAGTCACGTAGTATATTGCCCAGCCACTTAGTATATTGCCCAGCGACATAGTATATTGCCCAGTCACATAGTATATTGCCCAGTCACGTAGTATATTGCCCAGTCACGTGGTATATTGCCCAGCCACTTAGTATATTGCCCAGCGACGTAGTATATTGCCCAGTCACGTAGTATATTGCCCAGCCACGTGGTATATTGCCCAGTCACATAGTATATTGCCCAGCGACGTAGTATATTGCACAGTCACGTAGTATATTGCCCAGTCATGTAGTATATTGCCCAGCGACATAGTATATTGCACAGCGACGTAGTATATTGCACAGCGACTTAGTGTACAGCACAGACACGTAGTATATTGCCCAGCCACATAGTATATTGCCCAGTCACGTAGTATATTGCCCAGAGACGTAGTATACAGCACAGAGCCACATAGTATACAGCACAGAGCCACGTAGTATACAGCACAGAGCCACGTAGTATATTGCCCAGTCACGTAATATATAGCACAGCCCATGGAGTATATAACACTTTGTAGAAAGGAACATAAACCAGCTCACCCGTGATGCAAGAACCAAATCTCGGGAGCACGGACCCGCTGTGTCAGGCGTACAAGATCCAAAAAAAGAAAGGAATGTCCAGCTTCACCGATTCCGTAAAAAAGAGTTTTCTTTATTCACATACTTTAAACTTGGAGGATACAGACTTCAGCACAACCATATGGGTAAGAATCTCAACGCGTTTCTGGAGACTAAGCTCCTTTAATCATGACCTTGATGTATTGATGAGTATTCACTGCTCTTTAGCGAGCACAGTGTTATCCGCAGCAGCCGGCTTCTTGCAGCTGCCTGGCTTTCGAGTGTGTCGGCTAATTAAGGCAATTAATTTTTACTGCATTCCACTCCCATAGGCGTGGAATGCAACGAATATAGACTATTTCATGGTCTAGAGTACATCTGTTGCTATAAAAGCTTCCAAAAAGTTGTTCAAAATGTTATAGTTAGCACGGTGGCTTAGTGGTTAGCACTGCAGCCTTGCAGCGCTGGAGTCCTGGGTTCAAATCCCACCAAGGACAACATCTGCAAAGAGTTTGTATGTTCTCTCTGTGTTTGTGTGGGTTTCCTCTGGGTTCTACGGTTTCCTGTTGTGAATTCTGTTATCGAACTCCCTCCTGTGGCCATGAATGGTACTTCGGCGAGTTCTGTCCATGGACTCCCTCTGGTGGCTGTGAGTGGAGCTGCTGCTTATGAGGTTCCTTCCACAGGTGACTTAGTTTATTCTTTGGCTGGCTGCTCTGTTTAACTCCACTCAGATCGTTACTCCATGCCAGCTGTCAATGTTCTTGTACTGGTTCAGTACGCTCTTGGATCTTTCTGGTTACCTGTCTACTCCAGCAGAAGCTAAGTCCCTGCTAGTTAATTATTCATTCGTTGTTTTCTTGTCCAGCTTGCTATCATGATTTTGCCTTGCTAGCTGGAAGCTCTGGGATGCAGAGTGGCACACTCTGCGTGGTCTTTTGTAGTTTTTTGTGCTGACCGCAAAGATACCTTTCCTATCCTCAGTCTGTTTAGTTAGTCTGGCCTCCTTTGCTGAAACCTGTTTCATTTCTGTGTTTGTGACTTTCATCTTAACTCACAGTCAATATATGTGGGGGGCTGCCTTTTCCTTTGGGGAATTTCTCTGAGGCAAGGTAGGCTTTATTTTCTATCTCTAGGGCTAGTTAGCTCTTAGGCTGTGAAGAGGCGTCTAGGCAGAGTTAGGTACGCTCCACGGCTATTTCTAGTGTGTGTGATAGGATTAGGGGTTGCGGTCAGCAGAGCTCCCACTTCCCAGAGCTTGTCCTGTGTTAGTTTAACCATCAGGTCGTTCCGGGTGCTCCTAACCACCAGGTCCATAACAGTTTCCACCCACATTCCAAAGACATACTGATAGGCAATTTAGATTGTGAACCCCAACGGGGACAGCAATGATAATGTGCAAAACTGTAAAGCGCTGCGGAATATGTATATGTTAATGCTATATAAAAATAAAGGTTATTATATTGTTCACCTATATGATATTCTGTGGGCTGGATTACATTTTGTTAGTATATAATCCTTAAAAAATTTGTTCAAAATTTATTAGTATTATATTGCTCACCTGTAGACTATTCCGTGGTCTAGAGTCCATTTTGTCAGTAAATAACTAGAGATGGGTGGAACCCTGGATGTTTAGGTCCGGAGGGTTTGGCCAAACAGTTATAAAAAATTTGGGATCAGGTATCAGAACAGTACCCAGACCCGAACCTAAATCTGTACTCCATTCACTTGAACGGGGGTCCGAAAATCCAGTGTCATTACCGCAGGCCAGACATCAAATGACAGCATGAGCCCGCTGTTGAGATCAGAGGTAAAAAGTTTGCCTCTGGTCACTGACATCGGCTGATGGGGGCTACTGCTCCCATCAGCCTACGCCTACTGCCACTAATAACAGCGAGAGCAGGCAGTGGCTGATGGGAGTATTCATCAGCCAGCGCCTGCGCTAAAAATAAATCAATAAAAAAAAACCTGGAGTGGGTTCACTGTTGTGAATTCTGTGGTCAAGCTCCCTCCTGTGGTCACAAGTGGTACTTCGGCTGATTCTGTCTATGGGCTTCCGTTGGTGGATGTGAGTGGTACTGCGGCTTCTGAGTTTCCTTCCTCAGGTGATGAGGTTAAGTCGTAAGGTGCTGCTCTATTTAACTCCACCTAGTGCTTTGATCCTGGCCTCCAGTCTATGTTCCAGTATTGGTCTTGCTTTCTCCTGGATTGTTCCTGTGGCCTGTCTGCCCAGCATAAGCTAAGTTCTGCTTGTGTTACTTTTGTTGCTATATTTTCTGTCCAGCTTGCTATTTTGGTTTTTCTTGCTTGCTGGAAGCTCTGAGATGCAGAGGGAGCACCTCCGTACCGTTAGTCGGTGCGGAGGGTCTTTTTGCCCCTCTGCGTGGTTGTTTGTAGGTTTTTGTGTTGACCGCAAAGCTCTCTTTCCTATCCTCGGTCTATTCAGTAAGTCGGGCCTCACTTTGCTAAAATCTATTTCATCTCTGTGTTTGTATTTTCATCTTAACTCACAGTCATTATATGTGGGGGGCTGCCTTTTCCTTTGGGGAATTTCTCTGAGGCAAGGTAGGCTTATTTTTCTGTCTTTAGGGCTAGCTAGTTTCTCAGGCTGTGCCGAGTTGCATAGGGAGCGTTAGGCGCAATCCACGGCTACCTCTAGTGTGGTATGATAGGATTAGGGATTGCGGTCAGCAGAGTTCCCACGTCTCAGAGCTTGTCCTATTTTATTTGTAACTATCAGGTCACTTGTGTGCTCTTAACCACCAGGTCCATTGTGGTTCTGAATTACCTAATCATAACAGTACTGGAGGCCCAAAGTACTAATGCATCTCAATAGAGGGAAAAAAGAAGTTCTGAGACCATTTTTTTTTCTTTGCACTGTGCTTTGCCTTTTTTTTCCCCTAGACATTTGGGTAGTTCAGGACACAGGTGTAGTGATGGACATCAAGGGTCTGTCTTCATGTGTGGATCATCTCACTGCAAGAGTACAAAATATTCAAGACTTTGTGGCTCAGAATTCTATGTTAGAACCAAGAATTCCTATTCCTGATTTGTTTTCTGGAGATAGAGCTAAATTTCTGAGTTTCAAAAATAATTGCAAACTGTTTCTGGCTTTGAAACCTCGCTCCTATGGTGACCCAGTTCAACAAGTTAAGATCATTATTTCTTTATTACGTGGCGACCCTCAAAACTGGGCATTTTCCCTTGCGCCAGGAGATCCTGCATTATGTAATATTGATGCGTTTTTTCTGGCGCTCGGATTACTGTACGATGAGCCTAATTCAGTGGATCAGGCAGAGAAAAAATTGCTGGCTCTGTGTCAGGGTCAGGATGAGATTGAGATTTATTGTCAGAAGTTTAGAAAGTGGTCCGTGCTCACTCAATGGAATGAATGTGCGCTGGCAGCTATTTTCAGAAAGGGTCTCTCTGAAGCCCTTAAGGATGTCATGGTGGGATTTCCTATGCCGGCTGGCTTGAATGAGTCTATGTCTTTGGCCATTCAGATCGGTCGACGCTTGCGCGAGCGTAAATCTGTGCACCATTTGGCGGTATTATCTGAGCATAAACCTGAGCCTATGCAGTGCGATTGGACTTTGACCAGAGCTGAAAGGCAAGAACACAGACGTCGGAATGGGCTGTGTTTCTATTGTGGTGATTCCACTCATGCTATCTCCGATTGTCCTAAGTGTACTAAGCGGGTCGCTAGGTCTGCCACCATTGGTACGGTACAGTCGAAATTTCTTTTGTCCGTTACATTGATCTGCTCTTTGTCTTCCTATTCTGTCATGGCATTTGTGGATTCGGGCGCTGCCCTGATTTTGATGGACTTGGAGTTTGCTAGGCGCTGTGGGTTTGTCTTGGAGCCCTTGCAGTGTCTTATTCCATTGAGAGGAATTGATGCTACGCCTTTGGCCAAGAATAAGCCTCAGTATTGGACCCAGCTGACCATGTGCATGGCTCCTGCGCACCAGGAGGATATTCGCTTTCTGGTGTTGCATAATTTGCATGATGTAGTCGTGTTAGGGTTGCCATGGCTACAAGTCCATAACCCAGTATTAGATTGGAAATCAATGTCTGTGTCCAGCTGGGGTTGTCAGGGGGTACATGGTGATGTTCCATTTCAGTCTATCTCATCATCCACCCCTTCTGAGGTCCCAGAGTTCTTGTCTGATTCCCGGGATGTATTCGATGAGCCCAAGTCCAATGCCCTACCTCCGCATAGGGATTGTGATTGTGCTATCGATTTGATTCCTGGTAGTAAGTTTCCTAAAGGTCGAGTGTTTAATTTATCTGTACCTGAGCACGCCGCTATGCGGAGTTACGTAAAAGAATCCTTGGAGAAGGGTCATATTCGCCCGTCATTATCGTCATTGGGAGCAGGGTTCTTTTTTGTGGCCAAGAAGGATGGTTCACTGAGACCTTGTATTGATTACCGCCTTCTAAATAAAATCACGGTCAAATTTCAGTACCCCTTGCCGCTGCTATCTGATTTGTTTGCTCGGATTAAGGGGGCTAGTTGGTTCACCAAGATAGATCTTCGTGGTGCATATAATCTTGTGCGTATTAAACGGGGCGATGAATGGAAAACTGCATTTAATACGCCCGAGGGCCATTTTGAGTACCTAGTTATGCCATTCGGACTTGCCAATGCTCCATCAGTATTTCAGTCCTTTATGCATGACATCTTCCGAGAGTACTTGGATAAATTCCTGATTGTATACTTGGATGACATTTTGGTCTTCTCAGATGATTGGGAGTCTCATATGAAGCAGGTCAGAATGGTGTTCCAGGTCCTGCGTGCTAATTCTTTGTTTGTGAAGGGATCAAAGTGTCTCTTTGGTGTTCAGAAGGTTTCATTTTTGGGGTTCATTTTTTCCCCTTCTACTATCGAGATGGACCCTGTTAAGGTCCAGGCCATTTATGATTGGACTCAGCCGACTTCTCTGAAGAGTCTGCAAAAGTTCCTGGGCTTTGCTAATTTCTATCGTCGCTTCATCTGTAATTTTTCTAGTATTGCTAAACCATTGACCGATTTGACCAAGAAGGGTGCTGATGTGGTCAATTGGTCTTCTGCTGCTGTGGAAGCTTTTCAAGAGTTAAAGCGTCGTTTTTCTTCTGCCCCTGTGTTGTGTCAACCAGATGTTTCGCTTCCGTTCCAGGTCGAGGTTGATGCTTCTGAAATTGGAGCGGGGCTGTTTTGTCGCAAAGAGGTTCTGATTGCTCGGTGATGAAGCCATGCGCCTTCTTTTCCAGGAAGTTTTCGCCTGCTGAGCGAAATTATGATGTTGGCAATCGAGAGTTGCTGGCCATGAAGTGGGCATTCGAGGAGTGGCGTCATTGGCTTGAAGGAGCTAAGCATCGCGTGGTGGTCTTGACTGATCACAAGAACTTGACTTATCTCGAGTCTGCCAAACGGTTGAATCCTAGACAGGCTCGTTGGTCGCTGTTTTTCTCCCGTTTTGACTTTGTGGTTTCGTACCTTCCGGGCTCTAAAAATGTGAAGGCGGATGCCCTGTCTAGGAGTTTTGTGCCCGACTCTCCGAGTTTATCTGAGCCGGAGGGTATTCTCAAAGAGGGAGTAATTGTGTCTGCCATCTCCCCTGATTTGCGGCGGGTGCTGCAAAAATTTCAAGCTAATAAACCTGATCGTTGCCCAGCGGAGAAACTGTTTGTCCCTGATACGTGGACGAATAAGGTTATCTCTGAGGTTCATTGTTCGGTGTTGGCTGGTCATCCTGGTATCTTTGGTACCAGAGATTTAGTGGCTAGATCCTTTTGGTGGCCGTCTCTGTCGCGGGATGTGCGTTCTTTTGTGCAGTCCTGTGGGATTTGTGCTCGGGCTAAGCCCTGCTGTTCTCGTGCCAGTGGGTTGCTTTTGCCATTGCCAGTCCCGAAGAGGCCTTGGACACATATCTCTATGGATTTTATTTCGGATCTCCCCGTCTCTCAAAAAATGTCGGTCATTTGGGTGGTTTGTGATCGCTTCTCTAAGATGGTCCATTTGGTACCCTTGTCTAAATTACCTTCCTCCTCTTATTTGGTGCCATTGTTCTTCCAGCATGTGGTTCGGTTACATGGCATTCCAGAGAACATCATTTCTGACAGAGGTTCCCAGTTTGTTTCGAGGTTTTGGCGAGCCTTTTGTACTAGGATGGGCATTGATTTGTCTTTTTCCTCGGCTTTCCATCCTCAGACAAATGGCCAAACTGAGCGAACCAATCAGACCTTGGAAACATATCTGAGATGCTTTGTTTCTGCTGATCAGGATGATTGGGTGTCCTTTTTGCCATTGGCTGAGTTCGCCCTTAATAATCGGGCCAGCTCGGCTACCTTGGTTTCGCCATTTTTCTGCAATTCTGGGTTCCATCCTCGTTTCTCTTCAGGGCAGGTTGAGTCTTCGGACTGTCCTGGTGTGGATACGGTGGTGGACAGGTTGCAGCAGATTTGGACTCATATAGTGGACAATTTGACCTTGTCCCAGGAGAAGGCTCAACGTTTCGCTAATCGCAGACGCTGTGTGGGTCCCCGACTTCGTGTTGGGGATTTGGTTTGGTTGTCATCTCGTTATATTCCTATGAAGGTTTCCTCTCCTAAGTTTAAGCCTCGTTTCATTGGTCCGTATAGGATTTCTGAGGTTCTTAATCCTGTGTCTTTTCGTTTGACCCTTCCAGATTCTTTTTCCATCCATAACGTATTCCATAGGTCGTTGTTGCGGAGATACGTGGCACCTATGGTTCCATCTGTTGATCCTCCTGCCCCGGTTTTGGTGGAGGGGGAGTTGGAGTATATAGTGGAGAAGATTTTGGATTCTCGTGTTTTGAGACGGAAACTCCAGTATCTGGTTAAGTGGAAGGGTTATGGTCAGGAAGATAATTCCTGGGTCTTTGCCTCTGATGTCCATGCTGCTGATCTTGTTCGTGCCTTTCATATGGCTCATCCTGGTCGGCCTGGGGGCTCTGGTGAGGGTTCGGTGACCCCTCCTCAAGGCGGGGTACTGTTGTGAATTCTGTGGTCAAGCTCCCTCCTGTGGTCATAAGTGGTACTTCGGCTGATTCTGTCTATGGGCTTCCGTTGGTGGATGTGAGTGGTACTGCGGCTTCTGAGTTTCCTTCCTCAGGTGACGAGGTTAAGTCATTAGGTGCTGCTCTATTTAACTCCACCTATTGCTTTGATCCTGGCCTCCAGTCTATGTTCCAGTATTGGTCTTGCTTTCTCCTGGATCGTTCCTGTGGCCTGTCTGCCCAGCATAAGCTAAGTTCTGCTTGTGTTACTTTTGTTGCTATATTTTCTGTCCAGCTTGCTATTTTGGTTTTTCTTGCTTGCTGGAAGCTCTGAGACGCAGAGGGAGCACCTCCGTACCGTTAGTCGGTGCGGAGGGTCTTTTTGCCCCTCTGCGTGGTTGTTTGTAGGTTTTTGTGTTGACCGCAAAGTTCTCTTTCCTATCCTCGGTCTATTCAGTAAGTCGGGCCTCACTTTGCTAAAATCTATTTCATCTCTGTGTTTGTATTTTCATCTTAACTCACAGTCATTATATGTGGGGGGCTGCCTTTTCCTTTGGGGAATTTCTCTGAGGCAAGGTAGGCTTATTTTTCTGTCTTCAGGGCTAGCTAGTTTCTCAGGCTGTGCCGAGTTGCATAGGGAGCGTTAGGCGCAATCCACAGCTACCTCTAGTGTGGTATGATAGGATTAGGGATTGCGGTCAGCAGAGTTCCCACGTCTCAGAGCTTGTCCTATTTTATTTGTAACTATCAGGTCACTTGTGTGCTCTTAACCACCAGGTCCATTGTGGTTCTGAATTACCTAATCATAACAGTTCACCTGTTTTTTTGATAACCAGTGAAGCAAAACTCACAGCTGGAGGCTGCAGGGCTGGTTATCAAGAATAGAGGGATCCTCACTTTGAATTTTTAAATTAATTAAATAAATAATTTAAAACACGGCGGGGGGGGGGGGGGTTCCCCTCATTTTTGTCAACCAGCCAATCTAAACCAGACAGCTCTGGGCAGCCCAGAAAAGGCGCATCTATTAGATGTGCTAATTTTGGCGCTTGGCCCGGCTCTTCCCATTTGCCCTGTAGCGGTGGCAAGTGGGGTTCATATTTGTGAGGTTGATGTCACCTTTGTATTGTCTGGTAACATCAAGTCCATGGATTAGTAATGGAGAGGCGTCTATAAGACACCCATCAATTACTAATCCTATCAGTGCTGGACTGGGACAAAAAAGCAGCCCTGCCACACAAACCCCACAAGCCCACAAACTATAACACTCTCCACTAGGGTTTAGCGACCTTGACCTTTTTAGAGTCGAGTCGTGTTTCGCGAAACCCGACTATCTTAGAAGTCGAGTCGAGTGGAATCGGCCGATTATCGCGAAAAGTCGGGTATCGCCCGAAACACGAAACCCAAAGCAAGTCAATGGGGGAGCATAGTCGGCAGTGAGTGGAGGCCAGGAAAACACCTACACTGCCCATTTTAATGGCAAAAACATCCATTCTATTTGCTGAAGCTTGTCAATCGTAATTTAGCTTATAATAATTGGAAGGCATTTGAAATTGGGGGTCATTTGGCTAAAGTTGTGGGGGGTAGGGCTGGTTCAAGTAATTAGTGGGCCCAGGAAATCTGGAACGCGTCACGGCAGTGGAGCAGGGAGAGGAAAGTATTTCAACTTTGCAAGTGCTGTGATCCTGAGCAAGCAGGGGGGGCCCACTCGTTGGCACTAGCACTGGCACAGGGCCCCTCAAAGTACAGCGGTGTGTTTGCACGGCGGGGGCGCCTCCCACCGGCAGCAACACTTTTGCATACTATGAGAGGCCCTGTGCCAGTGACGTCGCCAACTAGTATTCCTCCCCCCACCTGATGAAGGAACCTGCACTTTCATCTGCACCTTCCTCTTTGTCCCCGTGTAAGGTGGTATGGTATGCGGGAAGAGGAACCTGACTTTCAGCAGGGTCACAATCTTGCTGTGTAGCGTGCACGGGGAATTTAGCGTTATGGGTCAATGTACCAGCAGACTCATCTATCACTGGCTGGGCAATGGGCAGGATGAGGAGGAAACACAGATATAGGCCCAAAGAATAAAGTGGGCTAAATGCAGTTCAAAATTGGTAACACAGGACTAACCAGGGGGCATTGCAGTGGAGGACAACTGGAATGAGAGGCTGACACAGAGAGTAGGCCCAAATCAGTAAGTAGTCGAAATGCAGTTCAAAATTGGCAACCGTAGTAAACAGGCGGCACAGCTTTGTTCAGTGGAGGAGAACAGCAAGGAGTGGCAGACACCGATAGTAGGCCCCAACCCAACTAGTAGGCCAAATGCAGTCTAACATTAACAACTACTTAACGAGAGCCTGAAAATGGAATTTCAGGACAGGAAACCAGAAGAACAGCACGGAGTGGCAGACACCGATAGTAGGTCCCAACCCAACTAGTACGCCAAATGCAGTTGTTCCATTTAACCACAATTTAATGAGAGCCTGAACATAGAAGCTCAGGAAAGGCAACCTGGAGAACACCTTGTAGTGTAACACACCATCTCTCTACACCCCATACCCAATTTGTAGGCCTAATGCAGTGTAGTTTCCAACAACTACTAAATGAGAGCAGGAAGATCGAAGCAATGACGAGGAAACCTGGGGAACACCTTGGAGTGGAACACACCATCTCTCAACACCCCATACCCAATTTGTAGGCCTAATGCACTGTAGTTTCCAACAACTACTAAACGAGAGCATTAAGATCGCAGCAATGGCGAGGAAACCTGGGGAACACCTTGGAGTGGAACACACCATCTCTCTACACCCCATACCCAATTTGTAGGCCTAATGCAGTGTAGTTTCCAACAACTACTAAACGAGAGTCGGAAGACCGAAGCAATGTGGATGAAACCTGGGGAACACCTTGGAGTGTAACACACCATCTCTCTACACACCATACCCAATTTGTAGGCCTAATGCACTCTAGTTTCCAACAACTACTAAACGAGAGCAGGAAGATCGAAGCAATGGAGAGGAAACCTGGGGAACACCTTGGAGTGTATCACACCATCTCTCTACACCCCATACCCAATTTGTAGGCCTAATGCACTGTAGTTTCCAACAACTACTAAACGAGAGCATTAAGATCGCAGCAATGGCGAGGAAACTTGGGGAACACCTTGGAGTGGAACACACCATCTCTCTACACCCCATACCCAATTTGTAGGCCTAATGCACTGTAGTTTCCAACAACTACTAAACGAGAGCAGGAAGATCGAAGCAATGGAGAGGAAACCTGGGGAACACCTTGGAGTGGAACACACCGTCTCTCTACACCCCATACCCAATTTGTAGGCCTAATGCAGTGTAGTTTCCAACAACTACTAAACGAGAGCAGGAAGATCGAAGCAATGGCGAGGAAACCTGGGGAACACCTTGGAGTGGAACACACCATCTCTCTACACCCCATACCCAATTTGTAGGCCTAATGCACTGTAGTTTCCAACAACTACTAAACGAGAGTCGGAAGACCGAAGCAATGTGGATGAAACCTGGGAAACACCTTGGAGTGTAACACACCATCTCTCTACACCCCATACCCAATTTGTAGGCCTAATGCACTGTAGTTTCCAACAACTACTAAACGAGAGCAGGAAGATCGAAGCAATGGAGAGGAAACCTGGGGAACACCTTGGAGTGTAACACACCATCTCTCTACACCCCATACCCAATTTGTAGGCCTAATGCAGTGTAGTTTCCAACAACTACTAAACGAGAGCAGGAAGATCGAAGCAATGGCGAGGAAACCTGGGGAACACCTTGGAGTGGAACACACCATCTCTCTACACCCCTTACCCAATTTGTAGGCCTAATGCACTGTAGTTTCCAACAACTACTAAACGAGAGCATTAAGATTGCAGTAATGGCGAGGAAACCTGGGGAACACCTTGGAGTGGAACACACCATCTCTCTACACCCCATACCCAATTTGTAGGCCTAATGCACTGTAGTTTCCAACAACTACTAAATGAGAGTCGGAAGACCGAAGCAATGTGGATGAAACCTGGGGAACACCTTGGAGTGTAACACACCATCTCTCTACACCCCATACCCAATTTGTAGGCCTAATGCACTGTAGTTTCCAACAACTACTAAACGAGAGCAGGAAGATCGAAGCAATGGAGAGGAAACCTGGGGAACACCTTGGAGTGTAACACACCATCTCTCTACACCCCATACCCAATTTGTAGGCCTAATGCACTGTAGTTTCCAACAACTACTAAACGAGAGCATTAAGATCGCAGCAATGGCGAGGAAACCTGGGGAACACCTTGGAGTGGAACACACCATCTCTCTACACCCCATACCCAATTTGTAGGCCTAAAGCACTGTAGTTTCCAACAACTACTAAACGAGAGCAGGAAGATCGAAGCAATGGAGAGGAAGCCTGGGGAACACCTTGGAGTGGAACACACCGTCTCTCTACACCCCATACCCAATTTGTAGGCCTAATGCAGTGTAGTTTCCAACAACTACTAAACGAGAGCAGGAAGATTGAAGCAATGGCGAGGAAACCTGGGGAACACCTTGGAGTGGAACACACCATCTCTCTACACCCCATACCCAATTTGTAGGCCTAATGCATTGTAGTTTCCAACAACTACTAAACGAGAGTCGGAAGACCGAAGCAATGTGGATGAAACCTGGGGAACACCTTGGAGTGTAACACACCATCTCTCTACACCCCATACCCAATTTGTAGGCCTAATGCACTGTAGTTTCCAACAACTACTAAACGAGAGCAGGAAGATCGAAGCAATGGAGAGGAAACCTGGGGAACACCTTGGAGTGTAACACACCATCTCTCTACACCCGATACCCAATTTGTAGGCCTAATGCAGTGTAGTTTCCAACAACTACTAAACGAGAGCAGGAAGATCGAAGCAATGGCGAGGAAACCTGGGGAACACCTTGGAGTGGAACACACCATCTCTCTACACCCCATACCCAATTTGTAGGCCTAATGCACTGTAGTTTCCAACAACTACTAAACGAGAGCATTAAGATCGCAGCAATGGCGAGGAAACCTGGGGAACACCTTGGAGTGGAACACACCATCTCTCTACACCCCATACCCAATTTGTAGGCCTAATGCACTGTAGTTTCCAACAACTACTAAACGAGAGTCGGAAGACCGAAGCAATGTGGATGAAACCTGGGGAACACCTTGGAGTGTAACACACCATCTCTCTACACCCCATACCCAATTTGTAGGCCTAATGCACTGTAGTTTCCAACAACTACTAAACGAGAGCAGGAAGATCGAAGCAATGGAGAGGAAACCTGGGGAACACCTTGGAGTGTAACACACCGTCTCTCTACACTCCATACCCAATTTGTAGGCCTAATGCAGTGTAGTTTCCAACAACTACTAAACGAGAGCATTAAGATCGCAGCAATGGCGAGGAAACCTGGGGAACACCTTGGAGTGGAACACACCATCTCTCTACACCCCATACCCAATTTGTAGGCCTAATGCACTGTAGTTTCCAACAACTACTAAACGAGAGCAGGAAGATCGAAGCAATGGAGAGGAGACCTGGGGAACACCTTGGAGTGTAACACACCGTCTCTCTACACCCCATACCCAATTTGTAGGCCTAATGCACTGTAGTTTCCAACAACTACTAAACGAGAGCAGGAAGATCGAAGCAATGGCGAGAAAACCTGGGGAACACCTTGGAGTGGAACACACCATCTCTCTACACCCCATACCTAATTTGTAGGCCTAATGCACTGTAGTTTCCAACAACTACTAAACGAGAGTCGGAAGACCGAAGCAATGTGGATGAAACCTGGGGAACACCTTGGAGTGTAACACACCATCTCTCTACACCCCATACCCAATTTGTAGGCCTAATGCACTGTAGTTTCCAACAACTACTAAACGAGAGTAGGAAGATCGAAGCAATGGAGAGGAAACCTGGGGAACACCTTGGAGTGTAACACACCATCTCTCTACACCCCATACCCAATTTGTAGGCCTAATGCAGTGTAGTTTCCAACAACTACTAAACGAGAGCAGGAAGATCGAAGCAATGGCGAGGAAACCTGGGGAACACCTTGGAGTGGAACACACCATCTCTCTACACCCCATACCCAATTTGTAGGCCTAATGCACTGTAGTTTCCAACAACTACTAAACGAGAGCATTAAGATCGCAGCAATGGCGAGGAAACCTGGGGAACACCTTGGAGTGGAACACACCATCTCTCTACACCCCATACCCAATTTGTAGGCCTAATGCACTGTAGTTTCCAACAACTACTAAACGAGAGTCGGAAGACCGAAGCAATGTGGATGAAACCTGGGGAACACCTTGGAGTGTAACACACCATCTCTCTACACCCCATACCCAATTTGTAGGCCTAATGCACTGTAGTTTCCAAAAACTACTAAACGAGAGCAGGAAGATCGAAGCAATGGAGAGGAAACCTGGGGAACACCTTGGAGTGGAACACACCGTCTCTCTACACCCCATACCCAATTTGTAGGCCTAATGCAGTGTAGTTTCCAACAACTACTAAACGAGAGCAGGAAGATCGAAGCAATGGCGAGGAAACCTGGGGAACACCTTGGAGTGGAACACACCATCTCTCTACACCCCATACCCAATTTGTAGGCCTAATGCAGTGTAGTTTCCAACAACTACTAAACGAGAGCATTAAGATCGCAGCAATGGCGAGGAAACCTGGGGAACACCTTGGAGTGGAACACACCATCTCTCTACACCCCATACCCAATTTGTAGGCCTAATGCACTGTAGTTTCCAACAACTACTAAACGAGAGCAGGAAGATCGAAGCAATGGAGAGGAAGCCTGGGGAACACCTTGGAGTGGAACACACCGTCTCTCTACACCCCATACCCAATTTGTAGGCCTAATGCACTGTAGTTTCCAACAACTACTAAACGAGAGCAGGAAGATCGAAGCAATGGCGAGGAAACCTGGGGAACACCTTGGAGTGGAACACACCATCTCTCTACACCCCATACCCAATTTGTAGGCCTAATGCACTGTAGTTTCCAACAACTACTAAACGAGAGCATTAAGATCGCAGCAATGGCGAGGAAACCTGGGGGACACCTTGGAGTGGAACACACCATCTCTCTACACCCCATACCCAATTTGTAGGCCTAATGCACTGTAGTTTCCAACAACTACTAAACGAGAGTCGGAAGACCGAAGCAATGTGGATGAAACCTGGGGAACACCTTGGAGTGTAACACACCATCTCTCTACACCCCATACCCAATTTGTAGGCCTAATGCACTGTAGTTTCCAACAACTACTAAACGAGAGCAGGAAGATCGAAGCAATGGAGAGGAAACCTGGGGAACACCTTGGAGTGTAACACACCGTCTCTCTACACCCCATACCCAATTTGTAGGCCTAATGCACTGTAGTTTCCAACAACTACTAAACGAGAGCATTAAGATCGCAGCAATGGCGAGGAAACCTGGGGAACACCTTGGAGTGGAACACACCATCTCTACACCCCAGACCCAACTTGTAGGCCGAATGCAGTGTTGTTTTCAACAACTACTTAAGAAGAGCCTGAAGATCAAAGCTCAGAAAAGGCAACCCGGGGAACACCTTGGAGCGGCAGACACTGGTAGTAGGCTGTAAACCCCAAATTTTGGTCAATGGAGTTTATGAAATGTTCCAGGGGTACACAGGCAGCATTGGTGTGGTAAGCGGAGGACAATTTATATTTGGGACTGCAGACAGACTTTGTAGGCTGTCCCCTGTGGACCATGCATCCACAACATTAACCCAGTGCGCCGTAATGGACATCTAACCTTTCGTGGACATGCCTACTGGTCCATGCATCTGTTGTCAGGTGCACCTTTCTACTATTAGATAGCCAGAGAGCATGGACAATGCAGATTTTTACATGATGCTGTAGTGCTGGGATGGCTTTTCTCGCAAAAGAAGTGACGACTGGGTAGCTCTTACCGTGGTACAGCGTAGTCCATCTGGGCTTTATAATTGTAAAATAGAGAATAAAAATTGGCTGTATGCACTTTAAAATAGGTTACAGGGGTACACGGGCGGCAGGGGTCTGGTCAGTGTAGTTGTAGTAGAAAGAAGGGACCGCAGACAGGCTTCGAAGGCCTAACATAACAAATTGGACAGGCTGTAGGCACTTTTACATTGGTTCCAGGGGTACACGGGCAGCAGTACAATGGTCAGTGGAGGACTAGTGGAAGGAGGGACCGCAGACAGGCTTCGAAGGCCTAACATAACAAAAATAGGGGTGCAGGCAATTTAACATTGGTTCCAGGGGTACACGGGCAGCAGTGGTCTGGTCAGTGTAGTAGTAGTAGAAAGAAGGGACTGCAGACAGGCTTCGAAGGCCTAACATAACAAAATTGGGCTGTTGGCAATTTAAAATTGGTTCCAGGGGTACACGGGCAGCAGTACAATGGTCAGTGGAGGCCTAGTGGAAGGAGAAACCGCAGACAGGCTTCGAAGGCCTAACATAACAAAAATGTCAATACAATGGTATTGTCAGTGCCAGGCATTGAAGGATGTCAGCGCATAGACTAAACATTGGTGGAGCTGTGAGAGATAATTTTGCAAGTGGTAGAGCACTGTTTGAGCTGGAGGGGGGGAACTGTCTTGTGGCCGGCGGTACAGGCCCAGGGCCCCTCAAATTACAACGGTGTGTCTGACGTTGGGTGCGCACCACCACCGCCAGAGACACTTTATTGTACTATGAGGGACCCAGTGGCAGTGCCGTCGACCAAAAGCGGGCACACCCACCTCTTCAGAAAAAAAACAGCACTCTCACGGGTGCTGGCGCCAAGTGGCGATACCACGGCCCCGTGTGGGGAGTTTGGCCATTTAGGGAGGTGTAAACATGTCGTATGCTGGACAATCAGGTGCAGCAAATTACGATATTGGAAAAGTCATTCATAATAGTCCACATTTTCATAGGAAAGCTAGGTGTCAGCCGGGCAAGGTGGGGCAAAAGATTTCGAAATCCAGTTGTGGTTCATTTTAATGAAGGTTAGATCATCTACATTTTGGGTAGCCAGACGAGTCCTTTTTTCTGTTAGTATTGAACCTGCAGCACTGAATACTCTTTCTGATAGGACACTAGCTGCCGGGCAAGCAAGCTCCTGCAATGCATATTCTGCCAATTCTGGCCAGGTGTCTAATTTGGATGCCCAGTAATCAAATGGGAATGACGGTTGAGGGAGAACGTCGATAAGGGATGAAAAATAGTTTGTAACCATACTGGACAAATGTTGTCTCCTGTCACTTTGAATTGATGCTGCAGTACCTGTCCTGTCTGCGGTCATAGCAAAATCACTCCACAACCTGGTCAGAAAACCCCTCTGGCCAACGCCACTTCTGATTTCTGCCCCTCTAACACCTCTGGTCTGCTGGCCCCTGCAGCTCGTGTGAGAACGATCACGGGCGCTGTGTGCAGGGAATGCCAGAAGCAAACGGTCAACAAGAGTTGATTGTTTGGTTGCTAATATTAGTTCCAAGTTCTCATGTGGCATTATATTTTGCAATTTGCCTTTATAGCGAGGATCAAGGAGGCAGGCCAACCAGTAATCGTCATCGTTCATCATTTTAGTAATGCGTGTGTCCCTTTTGAGGATACGTAAGGCATAATCCGCCATGTGGGCCAAAGTTCCAGTTCTCAAATCTGCGGTTGTGCTTGGTTGAGGGGCAGTTTCAGGCAAATCCACGTCACTTGTGTCCCTCAAAAAACCAGAACCCGGCCTTGCCGCGCCAACAATTTCCAGTGGCCCCGGAAAAGCTTCCTCATTAAAAATATAATCATCCCCATCATCCTCCTCGTCCTCCTCCTCCTCTTCGCTCGCTACCTCGTCCTGTACACTGCCCTGGCCAGACAATGGCTGACTGTCATCAAGGCTTTCCTCTTCCTCAGCTGCAGACGCCTGATCCTTTATGTGCGTCAAACTTTGCATCAGCAGACGCATTAGGGGGATGCTCATGCTTATTATGGCGTTGTCTGCACTAACCAGCCGTGTGCATTCCTCAAAACACTGAAGGACTTGACACATGTCTTGAATCTTCGACCACTGCACACCTGACAACTCCATGTCTGCCATCCTACTGCCTGCCCGTGTATGTGTATCCTCCCACAAAAACATAACAGCCCGCCTCTGTTCGCACAGTCTCTGAAGCATGTGCAGTGTTGAGTTCCACCTTGTTGCAACGTCTATGATTCGGCGATGCTGGGGAAGGTTCAAAGAACGCTGATAGGTCTGCATACGGCTGGAGTGTACGGGCGAACGGCGGATATGTGAGCAAAGTCCACGCACTTTGAGGAGCAGGTCGGATAACCCCGGATAACTTTTCAGGAAGCACTGCACCATCAGGTTTAAGGTGTGAGCCAGGCAAGGAATGTGTTTCAGTTGGGAAAGGGAGATGGCAGCCATGAAATTCCTTCCGTTATCACTCACTACCTTGCCTGCCTCAAGATCTACAGTGCCCAGCCACGAATGCGTTTCTTTCTGCAAGAACTCGGACAGAACTTCCGCGGTGTGTCTGTTGTCGCCCAAACACTTCATAGCCAATACAGCCTGCTGACGTTTGCCAGTAGCTGCTCCATAATGGGAGACCTGGTGTGCAACAGTGGCAGCTGCGGATGGAGTGGTTGTGCGACTGCGGTCTGTGGACGAGCTCTCGCCTCTGCAGGAGGATGAGGAGGAGGAGGAGGGGGTGCGAACGGCTACAGCCAACTGTTTCCTAGACTGTGGGCTAGGCAGAACTGTCCCAAAATTGCTGTCCCCTGTGGACCCTGCATCCACAACATTCACCCAGTGTGCCGTGATGGACACGTAACGTCCCTGGCCATGCCTACTGGTCCATGCATCTGTTGTCAGGTGCACCTTTGTGCTCACAGATTGCCTGAGTGCATGGACGATGCGCTCTTTAACATGCTGGTGGAGGGCTGGGATGGCTTTTCTGGAAAAAAAGTGTCGACTGGGTAGCTCGTAGCGTGGTACAGCGTAGTCCATCAGGGCTTTGAAAGCTTCGCTTTCAACTAACCGGTAGGGCATAATCTCTAACGAGATTAGTCTAGCTATGTGGGCGTTCAAACCCTGTGTACGCGGATGCGAGGCTAAGTACTTCCTTTTTCTAACCATAGTCTCATGTAGGGTGAGCTGGACTGGAGAGCTGGAGATCG